>NW_026778997.1:300000-430000 GCF_030144855.1 Hypanus sabinus
TGAACGGTTTCTCCCCAGTGTGAATTCGGCAGTGCCTCAGCAGGTTGGATGACGCAGTGAATCCCTTCCCACATTCACAGCACGTGAACGGCTTCTCCCCAGTGTGAATTCGGCAGTGCTTCACAAGGTGGGATGAGTCAGTGAATCCCTTCCCACATTCACAGCATGTGAATGGCTTCTCCCCAGTGTGAATTCGGCAGTGCTTCACAAGGTGGGATGAGTCAGTGAATCCCTTCCCACATTCAGAGCAGCTGAACGGCTTCTCCCCAGTGTGAATTCGCTGATGTACTTTCAGATGAGATGACTGGGTGAACCCCTTGCCACATTGAAAGCAGCTGAACGGTTTCTCCCCAGTGTGAACTCGCTGATGTTCAGTCAGTTGAGATGACCGAGCAAATCCTTTCCCACATTCAGAGCAAGTGAACGGCCTCTCCCCGGTGTGAACTCGGTAGTGTCTCACAAGTTTGGATGAGTCACTGAATCCCTTCCCACATTCAGAGCAAGTGAATGGCCTCTCCCCGGTGTGAACTCGCTGGTGTCTCTGTAGTGTGGATGAACGAGTGAATCCCTTCCCACAGTCTAAGCAGGTGAACGACATCTTTTCAGTGTGAACTCACTGGTGTTCATTCAGTTGAGATGATTCTGTGAATCCTTTCGCACACAGAGCAGGTGATTGGCCTCTCCCCGTTATGAACTTGCTGGTGTCACTGTGGCATGGTTGAGTGTGTGAATGCCTTCCCACAGTCTGAGCAGGTGACCACCCTCATCACAGTGTGAACCCACCACTGTCTCTGCAGTGTGGATCAGTGTGTGAATGCCTTCCCACAGTCTGAGCAGGTGACCACCCTCCCCACAGTGTGAACCCACCACTGTCTCTGCAGTGTGGATCAGTGTGTGAATGCCTTCCCACAGTCTGAGCAGGTGACCACCCTCCCCACAGTGTGAACCCACCACTGTCTCTGCAGTGTGGATCAGTGTGTGAATGCCTTCCCACAGTCTGAGCAGTTGATGTTCAGTCAGTTGAGATGTCTGAGCGAATTCATTCCCACAATCAGAACAGGTGACTGGCATCGCCCAGTGTGAACTCGCTGATGGACTTTCAAGCCTGATGACCGAGTGAATCCCTTTCCACAATCTAAGCAGGTGAACGGTTTCTCCCCAGTGTGAATTCGGCAGTGCCTCAGCAGGTTGGATGACGCAGTGAACCCCTTCCCACATTCACAGCACGTGAACGGCTTCTCCCCAGTGTGAATTCGGCAGTGCTTCACAAGGTGGGATGAGTCAGTGAATCCCTTCCCACATTCACAGCATGTGAATGGCTTCTCCCCAGTGTGAATTCGGCAGTGCTTCACAAGGTGGGATGAGTCAGTGAATCCCTTCCCACATTCAGAGCAGCTGAACGGCTTCTCCCCAGTGTGAATTCGCTGATGTACTTTCAGATGAGATGACTGGGTGAACCCCTTGCCACATTGAAAGCAGCTGAACGGTTTCTCCCCAGTGTGAACTCGCTGATGTTCAGTCAGTTGAGATGACCGAGCAAATCCTTTCCCACATTCAGAGCAAGTGAACGGCCTCTCCCCGGTGTGAACTCGGTAGTGTCTCACAAGTTTGGATGAGTCACTGAATCCCTTCCCACATTCAGAGCAAGTGAATGGCCTCTCCCCGGTGTGAACTCGCTGGTGTCTCTGTAGTGTGGATGAACGAGTGAATCCCTTCCCACAGTCTAAGCAGGTGAACGACATCTTTTCAGTGTGAACTCACTGGTGTTCATTCAGTTGAGATGATTCAGTGAATCCTTTCGCACACAGAGCAGGTGATTGGCCTCTCCCCGTTATGAACTTGCTGGTGTCACTGTGGCATGGTTGAGTGTGTGAATGCCTTCTCACCATGTAAACAGGTTACTGTCTTCTCACTGGGGAATTTTCAGATGTATATTTAGCACCGTCGACAGAATGAATTGCTTCCTGCTGTCAGAACAGGTGGAGCATCTCACTGTGGTGTGAACTTCCTGATGTATCTTCAGGCTGGATGACTGGGTAGTTCCCCTCCCTCACACAGAGCAGGTGAATGGCCTCTCCCCACTGTGAACTCACTGGCGTGTCTGTGGGTAGGCTGTGAGTGAATCCCCTCCCTCACACAGAGCAGGTGAATGGCCTCTCCCCACTGTGAACTCACTGGCGTGTCTGTGGGTAGGCTGTGAGTGAATCCCCTCCCTCACACAGAGCAGGTGAATGGCCTCTCCTCACTGTGAACTCACTGGCGTGTCTGTGGGTAGGCTGTGAGTGAATCCCTTCCCACACTGAGAGAAGGAGAATGATATCTCACTGCGATCAATCATCTGGCAATTCAGACAGTCAGATGTTTGAATCCCTTCTACAATCAATGGGTTGAAGAACTGATCTCCAGTGAGCAAATGCTGGTGTGTTCTCAGCTCCCGGTTCCAGTGGATAACACTGAGTTACAACAGAAAACTTCATTTCAGACACAAAACACATTTCCAGCTGGGATGAGATAATTCTTCATCTCCAAGGATTGACAATAGCTGTGTCGGTCTTGCAAAGAAAATATTTGGCCAATCCTTATATATCCGTAAATAGACAGCCCATGCACAAGTGTTCTGCCATTTCAAACCTGTAAAAATATTTGAAAGGACATCAATAGGTGAAGGACAGTTTTTCAGGTGAGATTTTAGTCTGTGGTGAGAACATAAGGAAAAGGAGTAGGAGAACATCATCTGGCCCGTCTCCACCAACCTGCCTTTTCCCCATCGCCCTTCATTCCCCTTCTTTGCAAACATCTATCCAACCTCGTCTCAAATGCATTTACTGAGGTAGCCTCCACTGCTTCATTGGGCAGAGAAATCTATAGATTCCCAACTCTTGGGGGAAATCTTCATCTCCATCCCAAATGCCCCGAATGTTAAAGTGATGTCCTCTAGTTCTACTCTCAACTACCAGTGGAAACAACTTTTCTACCTCTACCTTAACTATCTGAATCATAATTTTGCATGTTTCTATAAGATCATCTCTCAATGTGAGCTCTGGCATCAGAATATCACCCAGTTCATCTCATGTTGAGATATACCACAGGTGACTGTGGGAAGCAGATGGAGTTCAACCTGGTGGTTCATTTCGGTAGGTCCAATTTGAAGACAGAATACAATATTAATGATAGGACTCTTGGCAGTTTGGAGGAGCAGCGAGATCGTGGGATCTATGTCAATAGTTCATGCAAAGCTGCTACGCAGCTGGACAATGTTTTTAAGAAGGCCTTCATCAGACATGGGACTGAGTTCAAAAGTGGTGAGGTACTACTACAGATATAAAAGGCCTTCGTTAGGCCCTACTTTTAGCACTGTGTTCAATTCTGATCACCTCACAACAGGAAAAAACACTCTAAATAGGGTGCAGAGGAGTTTGACAAGGATGTTGCTTGGATTGGAGAGCACGCCTTACAAGAGTAGGCTGAGTAAACTTTGGAGCGATGGAAGATGAGAGGTGACCTGAGAGAGTTGTATAAGATGATGAGAGGCATTGATCGTGTGGATAGCCAGAGGTTTCTCCCCAGGGCTGAACGAGCCAACATGAGGGGGCATAGTTTTAAGGTGCTTGGAAGTAGGTACAAGGGGGATACCAGAGATAAGCTTTTTTTTTCACTCTCTTTTCACACAGAGAGTGGCAGGTACATGGAATGCACCGCCAGCGACGGTGGAAAAGGTGGATACAATAAGGGTCTTTTCAGACACTGTTCGGTAGGTACGTGCAATGCACTGCCAGCGACGGTGGTAAAGGTGGATACAATAAGGGTCTTTTCAGACACTGTTCAGTAGGTACGTGGAGCTGGGAATAATAGAGGGATATTTGGTAGTGAAACTCTTGGCAGATTCTAGAGTAGGTTATATGGTCGGCATGAGGTTGTCATCCGAAGGGCCTGTAATGAATTGCAGACTTATGTTTCTGTGTTTATATGTGAACTCCCCATCTTCTAACAAGGCATGGATCAAGCCTCCTGACTGACCAACAAAATCTCTGACTGTATTCCTGTCTGTATGAGAAAGGGCTCTACTTCTGCCTTCAATCAACCTATGACTTGGCTCAGTCTGTCTCTGTCCTTTGGTATTATTTCAAGTTCATGTTCCACAACACGACAAAGTGAACTTGTTACTACATGTCTGATCCTGGAGATTTTCTAATTACTGGGATCCCCTCCCCCCAGCTGAGTGACAGTGATGAACCCATCGATGGCAATGCCAATGACTATGAAGGGGTGGGCAGTAGTTACTCTCATTGGAGTGTGGCAATTTTGTGATGTGAAAGCTACAGGTCACCTGTCATCGAGGACAAAGGTGTTTCATATCGTTATTTACCCAGAGAGAACTAAAGCTGACCGGAGGATTTTTTTTATGCTATACAATAGTAATTGACATTCTCACCGACTGGGAGGTAGACTCTTTATCTGAGAGTAACCGGACACTATATTTTTGTTCCGAGGTACCGATCCTCGGATTTACATGGCTGGAAGTCGCTGCGTTAGGGACAATCTCTATGGGGACAACGCTGGCCTGTCAACCATGGCTGCCTCCTTACCCAGAAGACAGCACGGCGGAGAAACCTGTCCATCAGCCATCCAAGGACCCAGCGATGCGCATGCGCCGGAGAAATGGCGGCGCCGCCAGCTCTCAACCGCCGTAAACTCCCCGTGACTCGGGTAAATCGTGGGACTGAGAGAGACGGAAAGGACCGGGATTGTCCTGAGGTGCGGGACCAGTGTGGACGGAGCTCATGGTAATTTTCCTTTAATCGCGGTTCAGACGCCGGTGATTAAGCTCCCACCCGCGGCCCCGCTCCTACCTGCGTCCGATCCCCGAGAGCCTCTCGTCTGCTGAGCGCATGCGCAATGTTCACGATTGGCTGTGCCGCCCACGCATGCGCATTGGTTTAAACAGGATTAAAAAATCTGCAGACGCGGAAATCCAAAGCAACACGTGGAGGAACTCAGTGGGGCAGAAAGCAACTATGGAGAGGAGAGAACAGTCGGCGTTTCAGACCCACACCCTTCTTCAGGACTGGAAAGTCAGTATGTGGGGGGAGATGAAGTGATAGGGCAAACCGGGAGACGGGGAGAGTAAAGAGCTGAGAAGTTAATGAGTCAGAGAGATAAAGGGCTGGAGAATAATAATATTTTATTGATCCTGAGTGGGAAATTCATTTCGTTACAGCAACAACATTTAGAAATACACTTAACAGTGTGCAGACTTTACTAATAAGAAAGTAGAGAATAATAATATACACAGTAATACTGTACCAATGTGCAATAATATTGCATGAAATAATAATGCAGGGATTATTGAACTAAGATGTGTGTTCACCTATCTCAGAAAGATGAACTCTTGCAGTTGGTAAGAAACAATTTCTGTAACTATGCTTGAGACGGCGGGGATGAGTGAGTCTGTTAGAAAGAGGGATGGGGAATCTGCTGCCTGTCGGGTAGGTGATGGAGAGGATATGACAGATTGTCCATAATCGGTAAGTTTATCAAAGAATGGATCCATGTCTCCTGATGAGTTTACTTTGTCTTTTTGCACCGATGCTGCTCCCCCAACAGAAAGCAGCAAAGAAGACTGCACTCGCTACAACAGACTGGTAAAAGATCTGCACCAACCTGCCTCACACATTCAAGCATCTCGGCTTCCTTAGAAGACAAAGTCTACTCATCCCCTTCTTGAAAACAACCTTTCTGTTGGTTTTTCAGTCATGTCTTTACCCGAGGTGAACACCCAACTAATTGTCCTCCACCACAGTGACCTCTGCTCCCAGAATGTGTGCAGGACTCGTCACTGTCCTCTTCCTCCTAAAATCAATCACCATTTCCCTGGTTTCGGCCACATTCAGGAGCAGGTGATTCCTCCTCACTATTCCACAATCCTGTCCACCAGTCCTCTGTACCCCGACTCCTGCCCATCTCTAATGCACCCAACTACCGCAGAGTCATCAGAGAACTTCTGCAAGTGGCCAGACTCAGAGTTGTACTGAAAGTCTGAGGCGCACAGTGTGAACGGAAACGGAGACAGGACAGTCCCTTGTGGGGCTTCAGAGACACTCACCTCCACTTCAGGCACAGAACTACCGAGCGGTACAAACTGGGGTCTGTCTGCCAGGAAGGCAGTGATCCAGGAGAGAGTGAATTTGTCTACACCCATTCTTTGCAATTTCTTGCTCAGAAGACGCGGATAGATTACACTGAAGGCACTAGAGCGATTTAAAGTGATGATTCTCACAATGCCACCAGCATCATTCCAGTGGGAGTGAGCTCACTGCAACAGGTGGATGACAGAACACAGAAGCAAAGAAAACCTGCAGCACAACACTGAGCCCAACATGTCCTTATCGTAGAACTGCCTCGGCTTGCCCATAGCTCCATGTACCTATCCAGGAGTCTCTGAAAAGACCCTATCGTTTCCACCTCCACCAAGGTCGCCGGCAGCCCATTCCACGCACTCAGCACTCTCTGCGTAAAAAACACAGGCCCCTGACATCTCCTCTGTATCTACTTCCAAGCACCTTCAGAATACCTCCATTCGTGCTCGCCAGTTCAGCCCTGGGAAAAAGCCTCTGACTATCCACATGATCAATGCCTCTCATTATCTTGTACACCTCCATCAGGTCACCTCTCATCCTCCGTCGCTCCAAGGAGAAAAGCCAGGTTCACTCAACCGATTCTCATAAGGCATGCTCCCCAATCCAGGCAACATCCTTGTAAATCTCCTCTGCACCCTTTCTATGGTTTTCACATCCTTCCTGTAGTGAGGCGACCAGAAATAAGCAGAGTAATCAGAGTGAGGTCTGACCAGGGTCATATATAGGTGCAACATTACCTCTCAGCTCTTAAACCCATGCACCGCGTGCCTTCTTTACCACAAATACAACTTGTGTAGCAGCTTTGAGTGTCCTGTGAACCCGGACCCCAAGATCCCTCTGATCCTCCACACTGCCTAGAGTCTTACCATTAATACTACGTTCTGCTATCATATTTGACCTACCAGATGAACTACCTCACACTTCTCTGGGTTGAACTCCATCTGCCTCTTCTCAGCCCAGTTTTGCATCCGATCAATGTCCCGTTGTAGCCTGTGACATTCCTGGGCGATCTCTACTCTCTTTCTTGGAAAAGGGAACAGCATCTGCATCCCTCCAATCGTCTGAAACGTCTCCCGTCCTCATTGATGATGCAAAGATCATCGCCGGAGGCTCAGCAATCTCCTCCCTCACTTCCCACAGTGTCCTGGGGTACATCCCATTGGGTGTCGGTGACTTATCCAACAGATGCTTTCCAAAAGCTCCAGCACACGGGATTGTCCACTCCTGACACACAGTAATCCAGAATGTCTCACAGAACACAGAAAAAAAACGGCGAAACGTAGGAGCTGCAGCAACAAGCTGTCACAAGCGCAGCACCATCTTAGAATGTAAGTAGCCTGGAGTGTCCCGTCTGACAGTGACCGCAGGTCAGGGTAGGAGACAGCCGGAGAGACTACATCTGCTGACCCGTCTGACAGTGACTGGTCAGGGTAGGAGACAGCCGGAGAGACTACATCTGCTGACCCGTCTGACAGTGACTGGTCAGGGTAGGAGAGCGCCGGAGAGACTACATCTGCTGTCCCGTCTGACAGTGACTGCAGGTCAGGGTAGGAGACAGCCGGAGAGACTACATCTGCTGACCCGTCTGACAGTGACTGGTCAGGGTAGGAGACAGCCAGAGAGACTACATCTGCTGACCCGTCTGACAGTGACTGGTCAGGGTAGGAGACAGCCGGAGAGACTACATCTGCTGATCCTGTCAGTATCAGCCCCAGGACACTGAAGGCCTGTGTGAGCCTGCTCTCTGGTACTTTGTCTCACCTTTACAATCTGAGACTGAGTCGAGAAAAGATACCGGTGCTGTGGAAGACTTCCTGTTTGGTTCCTTTGCTCAACAAGGCGACTCCATCTGAACTTAATAACGACAGACTAACTGCCCTCACATCTCCTGTGATGACGGTGACCGAGAGGCTGGTTCTGACTTATCCTGGACGCTCTAAAGTTTGCCTACCAACCTCATGAGGGTGTGGATACATAATCTACCTGTTGCAGCGAGCTCACTCACATTGGTATTGTGAGAATCGCTTTTTTTTAATTTCGCCAGTGCCTTCAATACAATCCAGTCGCGTCTTCAGTGCAACAACCTGCAAAGGATGGGCGTGGACAAACTCACTCACTCCTAGATTACTGCCTTCCTGACAGACTGATGCACCATCAATAACTCACTCTGAGACGCAAGGCGAGATATCGGCTTTTATTGATTGGAAGAAGGAACAAGCAGTGAGTGACCACCATACTACATCCTGGAGACTGAGAGGCCGGGCTCAGGCCTTGATCGCCTTTATCCAGGGGTCTGTGGGAGAAGCCACAGGAGCAGTCGGCAGGGGGCGTGTCCAGACAGGTATATGTAGTTCACCACACAGACAGACCCCAGTTTGCACTGCAAGTGGTTCTCTGCCGGAAGTGGTGATGAGTGGTACTGGAGACCCACAAAGAACTGTCCAGTCCACGTTTCTGTTCACACTATTATCTCACCTCCCCTCACATTCTTTCTCCCTCCCTTCCGTTCCAGTCCTGAAGAAGGGTCTCGGTCTGAAACGCCGACTGTTCTCTCCTCTCCATAGTTGCTGCAGGCCCCTCTGATTTTCCTCCAGCTTTGGATTTCTCACATCTTAAGTTTTTCTCCTGTTTACTCGCATGCGCATGCGCGGAGGTCGCAGGTCATCCCGAATATCGCGCATGCGCTCAGTAGGCGAGAGGCACACAAGGACCGGTCGCGGGTAGAAGGGTCTCAGGGGGGGAAGTAATCTCCGGTGTCTGAGACACGATTGAAGGGTTATTACTGTGAGATCCTGCCGCACTGGTCCTGCACTCCAGGACAGCCCCGATCCGTACCCGAGCCCCGGGAAGTTTTCAGCTGACGAGCGCTGCAGCCGCCGCCATCTCTGCGGCGCATGCGCATCGTAGATTTTTGGTGCCTGATAGATAGGTTTCTCGTTCGTGCGGCCTTCTGGGTAAAGAGGCAGCCATGCGTGTCTCTGCCAGCGTTGTCCCGGTTCAGTCGAGGAATTGTGAGCGAATATCTCTCTCAAACACTGCCGAGGTCCAGCTGTATAAATGCAAGGATTAGAAACTCGAAGCAAAAATATATTTCCGAGTTAATCTTGGATGAAAAATCTACCTTCCAATCAGTAAAAATTTCATTTAATGCTGTATGGCAAAAAAAAATCCTTCAGTCAGATTTAGTTCTCTCTGGGTAAAGAAGGAGAGAAAACAGCTTTGTCCTCGATGCCAGCTGAGTTATGGCTTTCACATCACAAAAGTGCCACACTCCAATGAGAGTAACTACTTTCATGTCATTGCCATTGCCATCACTGTCAATCAGCTGGGGGGAGGGAGTCCAAGGAATTAGAACATCTCCAGGATCAGACATGTAGTAACAAGTTCTCTTTGCAGTGTTGTGGGACATGACCAGAACTGAAATAATACCAAAGAACAAATTGAGTCAAGTCACAGGTTGATTAAAGACAGAAATTGCCCATTCTCATGCAGACAGGAATACAATCAGAGAATTTGATGGTCAGTCAGGATGCCTGATCCTTGCCTTGTTAGAAGATGAGGAGTTCATACAGAAACATAGAAATCTACAGCACATTACATTACATGGTATGAACTAATTTAATAATTGTTTTAAATATTTACTGAACCATCATGTTACACCCCAGCCTGACTCTCTTTATACCTGGAGAAAAGTAAAAACGAGCTGCTGGAGTTACACAGCTCGTCAGGCAGCGTCTGTGGAGGGAAATGGAAAATCGACATTTTGGGTTGAGACATTCCAGATGAAGGATCCCAACCTGGAAAGTTGATTGTACATTTCTCTCCACATTTGCTGCCCGACCCACTCAGTTCCTCGTCATCACGTTTCTTACTCAAGATTCCAGCATCTGCAGTCTCTTCTGCCACTCTTTACAGAACTTGCCCCTTTCAGTCCTGCCTTAGACTGAACCGGGCTCTTCTCTCTGGCTTCATTTCTGTTCTGCTTCTAATTTAGCCCATCACGCCTACCGGGACACAGGCGGCCAGCAGCATCTCGTCAGAGTCCCCTGTCCAGGGCCTGGGATTGATTGGCGTCTGGCTTCTCCTCTCACCACACGACTTCAATCGTCAATCGTCTTCCAGGGGAAGGTCCTTCCGACCGCAGGGATGAGGCCTGTGGAGATTCATTTGACGTTTCTGTCACACTGGGTTTTTACGGGATGCCCGACCCTTCTCCTATCATATCAGGGCTTAGGCAGTCTATGGCTGAGTTTTCATTCAGTTCTGATCTGCTTAATCTATTTCTGATCCCTCACTGATCTGGAAATTACCACAATTCCTTTCCACAGAGAGCAACATAATGTTCACTCCCTAAGACTACAGCGCGCGTAGTGGACAATCGCGGTACTGCAGGGGATCAGCAACTCCCCGAAAGTGAAAGCATTCTGAATCAGGAAGTGCTGGGAATTAACATGGCTTCGAAAGGACAGGTCGAGAGTTGGACCGAGGAGGTAATTTGTCCCATCTGCCTGGATTTCTTCACCGATCCGGTGTCACTGGAGTGCGGACACAACTTCTGTCGCTCTTGTATCACACGGTGCTGGGAAAGGGAGGAGAGAAACTCCTGCCCGGAATGTAGAGAGGTGTTTGCTGACCGCACCCTCAGGGTGAATCGGGCCTTAGGAAATCTGGCTGAAAGAGCTCGAAATCTAAACCTGAATCCGAAAGGGAAGGGAAGTAAATGTCACTGCGAGGAACATAAGGAAGAACTGAAGCTGTTTTGTGAAACGGACAAGACACTGATCTGTGCAGGTGTGAAGGAACACAAAGAAAACCGATTCATGCTGATTAAAGAAGCTGTTAAAATGTACACGGTAAAATGAACGTTAATTTGATACTCAATTCATTTTCTCATACATATATACCATCAGCCTCCAAAATAAACTGATCATTCAGTTTAAACTTCTACCATCTATCCCTCCTGCTGCCCACCTCCTCAACCCGCAACTCTCCGCTCTCCATACGGATCGTGCTCTACGTACTGTGTTACGTATTCAGGCAACAATAAATATATGAGTTCGGCAAGGGTTTCTTATAATAAAACAACACGTTTATTAAACACAGAAAACAAACCCCCCAAAAGTAAACAAACACTACCGTAACCGGAAACAGCTGCTGAGCGGCTGTTCAAACAGTTCGTAAAGTGATATTCCCAAAACAGTTCTTTGAAGTGATATTCCAAAACAGTTCTTAAAGTGATATTCCAAAACAGTTCTTAAAGTGATATTGCCAAAAGTTCAATATGCTCACAGTCCATTTAAAAGGAGAGACTTTACAGGACGATTTAAGTTCTCTTTCACGTCGCTTGCTTCGATTCCCGACGTCGAAATTCCCACGAAGAATTTACGAAACAGAACGGCTTAAAGGCACTGACCTTTCCTTCTCCACTACCTTCAATCCTTTCTAGGTAAACCTAGGGATTAACACGAAGATAGTCAACGAAATCCTTCCAAATAAGGATCAAACAAAGGTCGCCCCCGTTTCACCGTAGAAAGCGATTCTCCTCGATCTTTACTTCCAACCTTAAATCTTCACTCTCCTGTAATTGCGAAATAACAGAATCATAAAGAACCTGTTGGCATTAACCTTTTCAACTTCAGGCATTAAATAAAAACTTCATCCTTCAACTAAACTGCGTCATCACTTCAAACACGCAGTGGCATGAAGTCAACTTGGCAAATCCAACCACGAACTGCCCCTCCTCACAGGGTGGGGTCTACCTTTTATAACCTGTAAAAAAAACCCGTCACATGATCTCTACTGGCGGGAAAATGACGTCATTCCACCATCACAAGACCATCACCTCAAGTCCAGTACAGCTTCAACCCCAGTCACATGACAAGGGCTCCACTGTCATGTGTCACGAGTATGTAACACCTCCCTCCAAAAAAAAACATTTTTGGTCTGACAAGAACAAAATTTTTTAACAATTGCTTACAAGAAAAACAAAGGTATAAATTTTATAACATATACAATCCACAACACCATCATATAACAGCTTATAAGTCACAATACAGTAGGAGCGTTACAATTGAAAAAAAAACCACTCCATAAAAAAAATTACAGTGTACATTCAACATCGAGATAGACAATCAGCAACCACATTATCTTTACCTTTAATATGAGTTATCACAATATTGTACTCTTGTAACATCAAACTCCTTCATCTGTTGTCTCTGATCTAACTGTAAATGTGCTAATTTTTCATCAATATTTTCCAGAATGGTTGAATTTGGTAACCTAACAGAAACAATGTTGGATTTAGAATGAAAGTCAGATGAATCATCTATCACGTTCCTAGTTAAATCAAACTCATTCTCACTAACCACAACAGTCACTGTATCAGATTGTTTCTCAAAATATGGTTTCAACATATTTATATGGCAAAGTTGTGTTGACCTTCTACGATCTGGAGTTTTTACCACGTAATCCACATCATTAATTTTAGACACAATTTCATAAGGACCATGAAATCTAGCTTGTAAAGGATTTGTCTGCACTGGGAAAAGAACCAACACCTTATCTCCAGGCTTAAACATCCTCATCCTAGCATCTTTATCATACCAAGTCTTCATTTTCTCCTGAGCCAACTTTAAATTTTCCCTAGCTAAGCTACAAGCTTTATGTAACCTGTCCTTAAATTTCAACACATAGTCCAACAAATTAGTGTGTACTTCCTTATTAATCCACTGTTCTTTCAACAAAGCTAAAGGTCCTCTAACTCTATGCCCAAACACAAGTTCAAATGGACTAAAACCTAAAGATTCCTGTACCGATTCCCTTACTGCAAATAAAAGTAAGTTTATACCCTCATTCCAGTCACTTTCATTTTCCACACAAAATGTCCTAATCATATTCTTGAGGGTAGAATGAAACCTCTCCAAGGCACCCTGCGATTCTGGATGGTATGCAGACGAAGTGATTTGCTTAGCTCCCAATTTATAAACAATCTGTTGAAACAATCCAGACATAAAATTACTGCCTTGATCAGTTTGTATCTCCTTAGGTAATCCAAAATAAGTAAAAAAATTTATAAGGGCCTTTGTCACAGTCTTAGCTTTTATATTCCTAAGTGGTACTGCCTCTGGAAACCTAGAAGAAGTACACATGATAGTCAACAAATACTGATAACCAGTTTTTGTCTTTGGTAATGGACCAACACAATCTACAATAACTTTAGAAAATGGTTCACCAAATGCTGGGATAGGTTGTAATGGAGCTACTGGTGTAACCTGATTTGGTTTACCCACAATTTGACAAGTATGGCACGTTTTACAAAACATCGCCACATCTTTTCTTAGACCAGGCCAGTAAAAATGTTTTAAAATCTTGTCCACAGTTTTCCTTACCCCTTGATGTCCACCTAAAGGCACACTATGAGCTAAAGTCAAAATCTCATTTCGATAAGCTTTTGGAACAACTACTTGGTAAACAACATTCCAATCCTCACTTGCAGGAATTGTAGGCGATCTCCACTTCCTCATCAACACTCCTTTTTCCAAGTAATATCCTACTGGCACCTTATCAATTTCACTATCTAGTAAAACCTGCTCTTTTAATTTTATAATCTCAGAGTCTCTATTTTGCTCTGCTATCATCTCCTTCCTAGACAAAGATAAATCTTTATAGTCAGACTTACTCCCAGAATCTTGTTCAAACAACGAAGATAAGAAAGTCTCTGACACATCCTCAAAACTCGAATCCTGAGTTGAACAGTCCTGAATAACAACCTCATTCTGCGTATCAATCTTTTTAGCCATAGCTCTAGTCACAACACAGGAAGAATCTGTGTTAGAATTCATCTCTGGTTCCTCTGACTCCATTGTCAAATGCACTTCAGGAAAAACTTGTCCACCTGCCAAGTCATTACCTAACAATAAAGAAATACCCTTCACAGGTAAGCTATGCTGTAATCCTACTTTAACAAATCCAGTAACTAACCCTGATTTTAAATTTACTTTATGTAAATGTACAGGCATAAAATCACTTCCAACACCTCTTATGTAATTTACCTCACCAGTATCAGACTCTTCATTAAAGTTCAACACACTGTCTAACATCAATGACTGAGAAGCACCAGTATCCCTAAGGATTTTTATTGGCACCAGAGTAGATCCTTCCTTCAAGGATACAAACCCTTCAGTTACAAAATGATCATATCCCTTTCTAACTTGGTCAGACTCTAACAAAGCCTCATTTGTTTTTATCAAACCCTGTAACTTTACATGTGCTTCAGTATGTTGCACACAAGCATCTGGAACTGCTTCCTTCTCTTTCTTTCTCAATTTGAAACAGTTAGCTATTACATGGCCAGGCTTCTTACAATAGTTACAAGTAAGACCAAACTGTCTTTCCTTCACAGGCTTTCCTTTCTCATTAACTTTCTCATTAACCTCCGATTTAATTTCAGATTTACCTGGAGTCTCCATGTTATTTTTCCTCTTAAAAATTCTGCCCTGAGGAAATTTGTTCTTGTGGATCAAAACATACTCATCAGCTAATCTAGCACAGTCCTGCAATTTATCAGTATCCTTCTCATTTAAGTAGGTCCTTACTTCAACAGGAATGCTTCTTTTAAATTCCTCCATTAAAATCAGCTCTCTCAATGTATCATAGTCCCCATTTACATTTTTAGAAGAAACCCATCTCTCAAAACACATAGCTTTATCATAGGCAAATTCCACATAAGTTTTTTCCACAGACTTTTTCAAACTTCTGAATCTTTCCCTATATGCTTCTGGGACTAACTCATATGCGTTTAAAATATGACTCTTTACAATATCATAATCAAGAGCTTGTGCAGCTGTTAAAGCTGTGTAAACTTGTTGTGCTTTGCCTTTAATTACACTTTGTAACAACACTGACCATTTATCTTTCGGCCACTCTGACATCAGAGCAATAGTTTCAAAATGTTGAAAATACCTTTCCACTTCTGTTTCACTAAATGGAGGGACCAATTTAATTTCTTGACTAGCAACAAACGTTTTTTTAGAACCAGAAGACTGATTTCCAAACTTTAATTCCTCCATTGCATATGCAAATTCTCTCTTCTTTTGTTCCATCTCCAATTTACACCTCTCCAAATCAGCTTTACTTTGTTCCAATTTCATTTGTTCGATTTGCAACTGCATCTCCAGTTTACTTATTTGAAACGACTCTAAAATCGATTCATCAAAAACACCCGAATCCACATAGTGTGACGCGATTTTCCTCTGTATTACAGCCTTAGAAGTAGTCTGCAAAATACCTTTAAGTTGCAATCTACTAGCTATCTCAAACACCTCAGTTTTTTTCGCCGTCGCCAACACCTCTGCAGCTGGCGAAGCCAGAAACTCATCAATATTCATTGCTGCCGAATACCACAACAAGCCAAACAAAAGAACCGAGTAATCCCCGTTTCCAAAACACCGATTTAAAAGTTAGCAAGCATGTAAACTCAAAAAATTCAATCCCGACGCAGCCCCCATATTTAATGTTACGTATTCAGGCAACAATAAATATATGAGTTCGGCAAGGGTTTCTTATAATAAAACAACACGTTTATTAAACACAGAAAACAAACCCCCCAAAAGTAAACAAACACTACCGTAACCGGAAACAGCTGCTGAGCGGCTGTTCAAACAGTTCGTAAAGTGATATTCCCAAAACAGTTCTTTGAAGTGATATTCCAAAACAGTTCTTAAAGTGATATTCCAAAACAGTTCTTAAAGTGATATTGCCAAAAGTTCAATATGCTCACAGTCCATTTAAAAGGAGAGACTTTACAGGACGATTTAAGTTCTCTTTCACGTCGCTTGCTTCGATTCCCGACGTCGAAATTCCCACGAAGAATTTACGAAACAGAACGGCTTAAAGGCACTGACCTTTCCTTCTCCACTACCTTCAATCCTTTCTAGGTAAACCTAGGGATTAACACGAAGATAGTCAACGAAATCCTTCCAAATAAGGATCAAACAAAGGTCGCCCCCGTTTCACCGTAGAAAGCGATTCTCCTCGATCTTTACTTCCAACCTTAAATCTTCACTCTCCTGTAATTGCGAAATAACAGAATCATAAAGAACCTGTTGGCATTAACCTTTTCAACTTCAGGCATTAAATAAAAACTTCATCCTTCAACTAAACTGCGTCATCACTTCAAACACGCAGTGGCATGAAGTCAACTTGGCAAATCCAACCACGAACGGCCCCTCCTCACAGGGTGGGGTCTACCTTTTATAACCTGTAAAAAAAACCCGTCACATGATCTCTACTGGCGGGAAAATGACGTCATTCCACCATCACAAGACCATCACCTCAAGTCCAGTACAGCTTCAACCCCAGTCACATGACAAGGGCTCCACTGTCATGTGTCACGAGTATGTAACAACTGTATCGCCCTGATCCATTCGCTCCTCCCCACTGATCTCCCTCCTGGCACTGACACCTGCAAGCAGGACAAGTGCTACACCTGACTTCTAACCTCCTCCCTCGTCACCATTCAGGCCCGTTTCTTCCATGATCGATTGTCCTCTCGTATTAGATTCCTTCTTCTCCAGCCCTTTATCTCTTCCACCTGTCCCCTCGCAGTTTCTCACTTCATCACCCTCCCCCACATTCCCCCTCACGTTTTCTCATCCGTCATCTGTCAGCTGGTTCTTATCCCCAACCTTTTTATTCTGGCTTCTGTCCATTCCTTCCCAGTCCTAATGAAGGGTCTCATCCCAAAACACCAACTGTTTATTTCCCCTGAATAGATGCTCCCTGACTCACTGAGTTCCTCCGGCATTTTGTGCGATAATCGGGTTTGATCACCTGTTTCTTTTGATGCATCTTTGTTTCTATTCCCTTCACTCTCTGACTTCCAGGATGAGCTAAAATCTTCCTTAGACTCTCTCACAAAAAAGAAATCAGACTTCCAGGAAAAGGAGCAGCAACAGAAAGAGAAGATTTCCAGAGTCCGGGTGAGGCTTCCTGAGTGGAATTTCTGATATTACTGTCGAGTTTTGCTCCATTTAACGCAGAATCGCAGAGTATCGCAGCTCCAGTGACCTGGGTTCGATCCTGACCTCTGCTGCTGTCTGTGTGGAGTTTGCATGCTCTCCCTGTGACCACGAGAGACTCCGACACATCCCAAGGACATGCCGGATGTATGGCTAATTACCGTTAACCCTGTAAAGGTGGGAAGGGTGTGCATGAATCAGATGGGAGTTTATGGGTCAATAAGTGAGGACAGGTTTCAGGAAAATGTGAGTCTAATAGACCAAACTTAATGACAAAAGGAAACAGAATACAGCAATGCTGTATATTAATCTTCACCTTTCATTCAACAGAAAGAGTCTCACAGCCTTCAGTCCCACGTCACATCCCAGTTTGCTGAACTGCGCCAGATTATCACTGAGAAAGAGCAGTGCTTACTCAGGGATCTCAGGGAGGAGGAGAAGAGGATTCTCAATCGAATGGAGAAAAATCTTCTTGCTATTCAAGAGAATATAAGGATTGTTCAGGAGGAAATCACTAAGTTAAACGAACAGATGGATCAAAAAGACAGTGTGATATTTCTCAAGGTGAGGGATTATATTTCAATTTGTTTCTGTCAAAGGGCACTACAAGAACAGTGGTATATTTGAAATAAACACAGCACAGAGGCCAATTGTAACAGATCAATTGCCGCTGCTGGCGACCTCACACAAGTTGTTATACCTGCATGATGCACCCTCCCATCACTCAAATAATGACATTTCAAAATGTCCAAGATATGCTTTCAGTCCTTCATTTGCAAAACACAATCTTGAAGCAATGAAACTTCAGGGTAATTCATTGTAAATTAAGCTGCAACACAGCGGACAAGAACAGAATGACATCCGCCTGTCCCCAGCTCAGAACTGCCCAGAGCAATGTACAGATACGTAACTCTTTCCCTTCGCTTTTACCACATCCCCACTCACGTGACGAGTTACCATAATAAACACGTAACACAGAATACAATGCAGATAGAAAACAGACGTGTTGCTCCTACACACAGCATTTACAAATGGCAGTAAACTGTTTCTCACCAGACAATTGATGCAACTATTCAGGGTTGTTGTTGTCCCATAATAACAAGATTATTAAGGGATTGGACACGCTGGAGGCAGGAAGCATGTTCCCGCTGATGGGTGAGTCCAGAACTAGAGGCCACAGTTTAAGAATAAGGGGTAGCCCATTTAGAACAGTGATGCGGAAAAACGTTTTCACCCAGAGAGTGGTGGATATGTGGAATGCTCTGCCCCAGAAGGCAGTGGAGGCCAAGTCTCTGGATGCTTTCAAGAGAGAGTTAGATAGAGCTCTTATAGATAGCAGGGTCAAGGGAGAGGGCAGGAACAGGGTACTGATTGTGTATGGTCAGCCATGATCACAGTGAATGATGGTGCTGGCTAGAAGGGCCGAATGGCCTACTCCTGCACCTATTGTCTATTGTCCCATAACTGGACTTCCACAATTTCTGTACATCCCAGGACTGAATGCAAACTTCTCTGAAATTATCTACTCCGATCATAACACAGAGCTGCTGACTGTTTCCTTAATTACCGCATTAAATATCCTCTAAAACTCCCATTAGCACCCAGTTCCAGTCACAGGCTGTGAGTGTGTCTGGTCCGGTTTGAGTGAGGGTCTCTCTGTCAATCAGTGAGAACAAAGAATGTGACCCACACAATTAGACTTATTCTCCGTATCCGGTTTCCATCAGATTATGGAAACTTTCACTGTCTCTTTATTTTTTGGATATATTTCACATGGGATTATATCCCATTCTCTATCATAAACAGGCCATTAGGTCCATCTTCTATCAGTTTCCCTGCTTCACAATCCTCCACCCACCTACTCACCACAACCAGCAACAGTGCCCTGAACTCCCTGGTCCCTCACGTGTTTATTCAGCCTCCCCATTACATTCAATCTCTGCCGTTCCATTTCAACCACTCCTGTGGCATTGAGTTCCACATCCTCTTCACTACATTTCTTGTGGAATTTTTCATAATCCATCTGGGATTACATCACCCCACGAGTCTCCCCATAAATAGAGGTACTTCCTCCACCCGCACACAATCACATACATCACTGATCTTAAATTCCTCCATCCTATCAGACTGACGTCATATCCAGATGATAATGCACAGCCTGTCCTGTCTTCCCTGTAAGTTTCATCCTCTCGATAATGGTCTGACATTCAGAAACTTTCCCTGTAATTTACCCCGTGGTTCTGTATTGTCCGTGTATGTGAGTGACTGTGAAATTGGGAATTTTCTACGCCTTGTAATGATTTGGATGAAATTCAGGATGTGGACAGAAAGTCCAAGTCTAATCTGATTTGTGTTTTATTTATTTCAGGAGGAAGCTCATCGGAACAGAAGGTAGGACAGGCTCTTTACTGAAACCCTGAATGGATTTGTAAAATAGTTCAGAATAGCAATTTATAACCAGCAGTTTAATATTTACAGGATTAATGACGATGACCAGGAATTGTCAGTGACAGATGAGACCCTACCGGTTGAAAAATTCGATCACCTCTATTTGTTGAACACAGTGCTTAGAGAAACACTTGATGCTATTAATCGAGGTAAAACTTACAAAGATTCATTTCTCCTTATTTATGAAGCTCAATTTAGTTTCAATTTGAGGCAAAGATTGTCTATAATACTGGGCTGAAGGGGAACTGAAGTTTATTTCACATCAACCCCACCGACTGGGAGGCATCACTGTCACATGGTCAGCTGGAGATGTCAGACCCCTGAACACACCACCACAGGGTCCCAATAGAACCAATACACGGAACAGGCAGATGGACCACTGTGTCCTGATCCCAGTCAAATGCACTAACACAGCAGGACATGAGTTAGGATCTACCAGAGGAGCTGGGAATTTAATACTGATGATAATATTGTAGGGAATAAAAGCAGGTATCAGTGTGGTGACAGGGATTGTCAGGAAAATACACAAGTCCTTCATGTGTCCTGTGAGTGCAGACTCTGACTGACACAGGTCTTCCCCCTTCCGGATCAGCAACTCTCACTGTTGTTAGAGGCAGAAGAGGGGAGTGGTCGTGATCGGGGACTGAATCGTCAGGGGAACAGACAGGAGAATCTATTGATGTGAACAGGACACCCGAATGGTATGTTGCCTCCTGGGTGCCAGGGTCAGGGATGCCTCGAATCGTGTCTGCAGCATTTTAGAGAGGGAGGGAAAAGAGCCAGATATCCTGGTAAATTTTGGGACAATGACATTGGAAGTAAAAGCAAAGAGGTCCTGAAAATAGAATTTGGAGAGCTTGGTAGAAAGCTCAGAAGCAGTACCCCCAGGGTTGTAATTTCTGGATTGCTGCCTTTGCCACGTGCTGGTGAGCGTAGAAACAGGATAAATTGACAGATAAACCATGGCTGAGAAGATGGTGCTGGGGACAGGGATTCAGGTTCTTGGATCATCAGGATCTGTTCTGGTGGAGGAACGAACTGCTCAAAAGGGATGGGTCGCACCTCGACCCGAGGGAGAACAATATTCTCACAGAGAAGTTTGATAGAGCTGTTGGGGAGGGTCTGAACTAATTTGTTGGGGGGGGGGTGGGGTCGGGAACTGGTGTGAAGGGATAGGATTGATGGTAAAATGCAAAGATAGCGTGCAGTCAGACTCAGATAGGGCGGACAGATGCGAGGACAAAATTGCAGCCAGCAGGGTGAGTATCAGTGCATTAGGGATGCAGGATTAAAAAGGGTAGCAGATACAGTACACAAAGTGTTATGTCCCAATACATGGAGTATGAAAAATAAGGTGGATGATCTTGTTGCACTATTACCGATTGTCAGGTATGATGTTGTGGCCATCACGGAAACGTGACGGAAGGATGCTTGTAGTTGGGATTTGAATGTCCAAGGTTACACAATGTGTTGGTGGTATAGGAAGGTCGGGTGAGGGGGTGGTGTGGCTCTGCTGGTAAATCAGCAGCAAGATGTGACATAGGATTGGAAGATGTTGAATCTTGTGGGTTGAGGTAAGGAACTGCAAAAGTAAAAATGACACTGGCACCAGTCATATACAGGCCTCCCAACAGTCAGTGGGTTGAGGCCCCCAGATTACAACTGGAAATAAAAAAGGCTGATGAAAAGGACAATGTTATGATAATCACGGGAGATTTCAACATGCAGGTCAATTGGGAAAATCAGGTTGGTAAAGGATCTCAAGAGGGTGAGCTTGTTGAATACAATGTGATGGCTTTCTAGAGCAGTTTGTCGTTGAGCCTACTCGGGGAACAGCTCTACTGGATTGGGTGTTATGTATTGAACCAGAGGTGAGTAGTTAAAAGAAACCTTAGGAGGCAGAGCTCACAACATGACCGAGTTCAACTTGAAATCTGATAAGGAGACAGTAAAGCCTGACATTGTAGTATTTCACAGGAGTAAAAGAAATTACAGTGGTCTGAGAGAGGAGGTGGCCAAAGCAAATTGGAAGGAGATGCTGGCAGGGATGAGAGCAGAGCAGGAATGGTGTCAGTTTCTGGGAAAATGAGAAAGGTGAAGGATAGGTGCATTCCAAAAATAAATGAATACTCAAATGGCAAATTAGTAAAGCTGACAAGGGAAGACAAATTATTGTAAAGGCAAAAGAGAGGGCATACAACTAAACAAAAATTAGTAGGAAGACAGAGGAGCGGGAAGCTTTTAAATATCTACAGAGAGGAACTAAAAGGATGATTGGGTGGGAAAAAACAAACAAGAAATTGAGTTGAATTGAATTGACTATTAAATACATCTTCATATACATGAGGATTAAAAATCTTTACGTTACGTCTCCATCTAAATGTGCAATGCGCAATTTATAGTAATTTACGATGAATTATATGTATAACATGCTGGTCAATATAACATAGAAATACAGTTGTGTCCACACGAGTTAATCAGTCTGATGGCCTGGTTGAAGAAGCTGTCCCGGAGCCTGTTGCTCCTGGCTTTTATGCTGTGGTACCGTATCCCGGATGGTAGCAACTGGTACAGGTTGTAGTTGGGGTGACTCTGATCTCCAAAGATCCTTCAGGCCCTTTTTACATACCTGTCTTTGTAAAACAAGTCAGCAAACAATATCAAATTGTTTTTCAAGTATTGTAAAAAAATAAAACAGAGATGAGAGTGGATATAGGGCTGCTAGAAAATGAGTCCAGATATAGAATAACACAGGATAAAGAGATGGCAGATAAACCAAATATTTTGCACCAGTCTTCACTAGCACTGTGCCCGGTGTTGAAGAGTGCGAGGGAAGAGAAGTGAGCGCAGTAACTGTTACAGGGGAGAAGCTGCTCAAAAAGCTGAAAGCTCTGAAGATACATGTCACCCAGACCAGATGAACTGCACCCCAGTGTTCTGAAAGAGGTCGCAGTAGAACTTAAGGAGGCATTTCAAATGATCTTTCAAAAATCACTGGACCCTGGCATGGTGCCAGAGGACTGGAAAATGGCAAATGTCACTTAACTCTTTAAGTAAGGAGGAAGGCAACAGAAAGGAAATTATTGACCAGTTTGCCTCACCTCTGTGGTTGGGAAGAAATTGGAGTCAATTGTTAAGTGTGAGGCTATGGAATGACTGGTGACACTGGACAAGATAGGACAAGTCAGCATGGCTTCGCTAAGGGAATATCCTGCCTGACAAACCTGTTGGGATTCTTTGAGGAGATTACAAGCAGGATCGATAAAGGGGATGCAGTGGATGTTGTATATTTGGAATCTCGGAAGGCCTTTGACAAGGTGCCACACATGAAGGTGGTAACCAGGTTAAGAGGCCATGGTATTACAGAAAAGGTACAGGCATGGTTAGAACATTGGCTGATTGGTAGGAAACAGCGGATGAGAGTAAAGGGATCCTTTTCTGGTTGGCTGTCAGTGACCCGTGTTCCACAGGGCACCTTCATTTTATGCTGTATATCAAGATCTAGCTGATGGAATAAACCATAAGATATAGGAACAGAAATAGGCCATTCAGCCCATTGAGTCTGTTCCACCATTCAAACATGGGCTGATCCAATTCTTGCAGTCATCCCCACATCCGTGCTTTCACCCCATTCCCTTTGATGCCCCGACAAATCAAGAACCGATCTATCTCTGCCTTAAATATGACTTGGCCTTAACAGCCACTTGTGGCAACAAATTCCACAGATTTTCGACACACTGACTATAGTAATTTCTCTGCATCTCAGTTCTAAAAGGACACCCTTCAGTCCTGAATTCATGTCCTAGAGTAGATGGCTTTGTTTCCAAGTTTGCAGATGATACAGAGATTGGTGGAGGGGCCGGTAGTATTGAGGAAACAGTTAGGCTGGACAAGGACTTAAATGAGGAGAATGGGAAGGAAAGTGGCAAGTGATATATAATGTTGGAAAATGCATGGCCATGCACTGTGGTAGTAGAAATAATGTGCAGATTTTTGTTTTCAAATGGGGAGAAAACCCAAAAAGCTGAGATGAAAATGGACTTAGCAGTCATTCTGCAGAACATCCTAAATGTTAACTTGCAGGTAGAGTCAGTGGTGAGAAAGGCAAATCCAATGTTATCATTCAATTCGAAGGGTTCAGATAGCATTCAATCCAAGAGCAGGGATGTGATGCTGAGGCTTTATAAGGCACTGGTGAAGCCTCACCTTGAGTATTGTGAACAATTTTGGGCTCCTCATCTAAGAAAAGGTGTGCTGGCATTGCAGAAGGTTCATTTCATAAGGATGATTCCAGGAATGAAAGGATTATCATACGAGGAACGTTTGATAGCTCTGAGTCTGTACTCGCTGGAATTTAGAAAGATGAGGGGGGATCTCATTAAAACCTTTCGAATGTTGAAAGGCCTGGACAGAGTAGATGTGGAAAGGATGTTTCCCATGGCGGTGGAGTTCAGGACAAGAGGGCACAGCCTCAAGATAGAGGGGGGTCTATTTCAAACAGATGCGGAGAAATTTGTGCCAGCAGCTGGTGAATTTGTGGAACTTGTGTGTATTTCAGGCAGAGCTTGATAGGTTCTAGATTGGACTCAGCATCAAAGGTTACGGGGAGAAGACCAGGGAGTGGGGCTGAGGAGGGAAATGTGGATCAGCCATGATTGAATGGCGGAGCATACTCGATAGGCAAATGGCCTAATTCTGCTCCTATGTCTTATGGTGATCAGACCACCACATTGAAGCATTGTGAGAATGAGCTCAGACACCAGCATTGACATGGTCAGGGAAGGGAAATGCCCAAATAGTGGAGAGCACCCCTGTGGCTGCCCCCCTCAGCAACAAGTATATCGTTTTGGATGCTGTTGAGGGGGATGATCTGACAGGGGACGGCCACGGTGACCGGGTCTCTGGCACTGAGCCTGGCGCTGTTGTGCAGGAGGGAAGGAGGGAGAAGAGGAATGCGGTAGTCATAGGGGATTCCATAGTCAGGGGAACAGACAGGAGATTCTGTGAGCCTGGTAGAGATATGTGCTGCCTCCCAGGTGCCAGGGTACGGGATGTCTCGGATCGGGTCCAGAATATCCTGAAGGGAGAGGGCGAGCAGCCAGCTGTCTTGGTACATGTTGGTACCAATGACATAGAGAGGAAAAGGGAGGAGGTCCTGAAGAGAGATTTCCGGGGGTTCGGAATGAAGCTGAGAAGCAGGACCTCCAGGGTAGTAATCTCAGGATTGCTACCTGTGCCACGTGCTAGCGAGGGCAAGAATAGTAGGATCAGGCTGATGAATGCGTGGCTGAGAGACTGGTGCAGGGGGCAGGGCTTCAGATTCTTGGATCATTGGGATCTCTTCTGGGGGAAGTACTACCTGTTCAAAAAGGACGGGTTACATCTGAACCATAGCGGGAATGTTTAATAGAGCTGTTAGGGAGGGTTTAAACTAATTTGGCAGGGGGATGGGAAACTGGAATGATAGAGTGGAGGAGGGGGAAAACAGAAATAAATCTAAGATAGTGAGCAGTAAAGATGTCTGGAAGGACAGGCAGGTGATGGGGCAAATTTGCAGCCACTGGGATGAATTGCAGTGCAATCAATGCAAAAAGTACCAAATACTGGGCTTAAGGTGTTAAACTTAAATACACACAGCATAAGGAATAAGGTGGATGATCTTGTCGTACAGCTACAGATTGGCAGGTATAATTTTGTGGCCATCACTGAGACGTGGCTAAAGGATGCATGTCTCAGAGAGCTGAACGTCCAAGGATACACGGTGTATCGGAAGGATAGGCAGGTAGGCAGAGGGGGTGGCATGGCTTTATTGGTATGAAATGATATTAAATCATTAGAAAGAGGTGACATAGGATCGGAAGGTGCAGAATCTTTATGGGCTGAGCTAAGAAATCGCAGGGGTAAAAGGACCCTGATGGCAGATATCTACAGGCCTCCTAACAGCTGCAGTGATGTGGACTACAAATTACAACAGGAAATAGAAAAGGCTTGCCAGAAGTGCAGTGTTATGATAATTGTGGGGATTTTAACATGCGAGTGGATTGGGAAAATCAGGTCGACACTGGATCTCAAGAGAGAGTATTTGTGGAATGTCTACGAGATGGCTTTTCAGAACAGCTTGTTGTTGAGCCCACTAGGGGATCAGAGGTACTGGATTGGATATTGTGTAATGACCCAGAGGTGATTAGAGAGATTGAGGAACCGTTAGGAGACAGTGATCGTAATATGATTGACTTCACTGTGAAATTTGAGAAAGAGAAGCCGAAATCCAATGTGTCGGTCTTGCAGGAGAGTAAAGGAAATTACAGTGGCATGAGAGAGGAACTGGCCAAATTTGACTGGAAAGGGACACTAGCGGGAAGGACTGCAGAACAGCAGTGGCTGGAGTTTATGCGAGAAGTGAGGAAGGTGCAAGGCAGATATATTCCGAAAAAGAAGAAATTTTAGAATGAAAAAGGGAGACGACCGTGGCCGACAAGAGAAGTCAAAGCCAAAGTAAAAGCAAAGGAGAGGGCATTCAAGGAAGCAAAAATTAGGGGGAAGACAGAGGATTGGGAAGTTTTTAAAAGCTTACAAAAGGAAACGAAGAAGGCCATTAAGAGGGAAAAGATGAACTATGAAAGAAAGCTAGCAAATAATATCAAAGAAGATACTAAAAGATTTTTCAAGTATATAAAGAATAAAAAAGCGGGTGACAGTGGATATAGGACTGATAAAAAATGATGCTGGAGAAATTGTAATGGGAGATAAGGAGATGGCTGAGGAACTGAGCGAGTATTTGCATCAGTCCTCACTGAGGAAGATATCAGCAGTATACCGGACACTCAAGGGTGTCAGGGAAGAGAAGTGTGCGCAGTCACAATTACGACAGAGAAAGTACTCAGGAAGCTGAATAGCCTAAGGGTAGATAAATCTCCAGGACCAGATGGAATGCACCCTTGTGTTTTGAAGGAAGTAGCTGTGGAGATCGCGGAGGCATTAGCAATGATCTTTCAAAAGTCAATAGATTCTGGCATAGTTCCGGAGGAGTGGAAGATTGTAAATGCCACTCTAGTATTTAAGAAAGGTGCAAAGGCTTGTGCAGGATACACTTAAGGTTAACGTCCAGGTTGAGTCGTTGGTGAAGAAGGTGAATGCAATGTTGGCATTCATTTCCAGAGGAATAGAATATAAGAGTAGGGATGTGATGTTGAGGCTCTATAAGGCACTGGAAAGACCTGACTTGGAATACTGTGTGCAGTTTTGGGCTTATTTAAGAAAGGATGTTCTGACATTGGAGAGGGTTCAGAGAAGATACACTAGAATGATTCCGGGAATGAGAGGGTTAACATACGAGGAACATTTGACCGCTCTTGGACTGTACTCCGTGGAGTTTAGAAGAATGAGGGGGAACCTCACAGAAACATTTTGAATGTTGAAAGGCATGGGCAGAGTGGATGTCGCAAAGTTGTTTCCCATGGTGGTGGAGTCTAGTACGAGAGAGCATGACTTAAAGATTGAAGGGCGCCCACTCAGAACGGAGATGCGAAGAAATTTTTTTAGCCAGAGGGTGGTGAATCTGTGAATTTGTTGCGGCAGTGGAGTGCAGGTCATTGGGTGTATTTAAGGCAGAGATTGATCAGTATCTGAGTAGCCGGGCATCAAAGGTCACGGTGAGAGGGTGGGGGAGTGGCACTAAGTGGCAGAATGGATACACTTCATCAGGACCTGTGTTGCTTTAGGGTTCCTGCAAAATCATCCACTGTCCTTATGAGGGGCTGCAGGGGATGGGGTTGTGGGAACGGGGACAAATTCATCCTCATCTGCCATCTTTGCCCCCTCTAGCTTCTCATTACGTCTACACACACAGTTCACCCACAGGCTTTCCACCCCTCTCCCTCCTGGTTCAATCTGCCATTCATCTCTCCCCTACTGGTTCCCATTATCACCTCTTTTCTGTCTCAAACCATCACACTGCCCCACTTCCCACTCACAAATGAAAGTGAACATTGTATGACGGGCCTGTTCCTGTGCTGTACTGCTCTATGTTCTCTGTTCCCAGTTTTGGAGAATGAGAGGAGATCTCATGGAAACACAAAATTCTTTCAGGGGTCAACAGGCAAGAGTGAGGGGGGATGTTTCCGCTGTCTGAGGAGTCAAGGGCCAGGGGTCTCTCTGCTCTCCGTCCAGCGGAAAACCCTTGGGAAGACATTAGTTGTCCATCCGCTTTTGTCGAGTCAACGGTTCGTGTCGGGCACCCGACTGCGCCTGAGGCCCAGCGGCCTTTCCCCGACCCCCGAGGCCGCGCTGCCCGAGTCTCCCCCTGTTCCCCGGGGCCGCGCTGCCCGCCTCCCCCCAATCCCTGGGGCAGCGCTGCCCGAGTCTGCACCCGATCCCCGAGGCCGTGCAGCCCGAGTCTCCCCCCAATCCCCGGGGCCGCTCTGCCCGTCTCCCCCAGATCCCTGGGGCTGCGCCGCCCGAGTCTCCCCCCGATCCCCGGGGCCGCGCTGTCCGAGTCTCCCCCCGCCCCCGGATCCCCTGGGCCCCGCTGCCCGAGTCTCCCCCCGATCCCCGGGGCCGCGCTGTCCGAGTCTCCCCCCGATCCCCGGAGCCGAGCTGTCTGAGTCTCCCCCCCACCGGATCCCCGGGGCCCCGCTGCCCGAGTCTCCCCCCGATCCCCGGGGCCGCGCTGTCCAAGTTTCCCCCCGATCCCCGGGGTTGCGCTGCCCGAGTCTACCCCCGATCCCCGGGGCCGCGCTGTCCGAGTCTCCCCCCGATCCCCGGGGTTGCGCTGCCCGAGTCTCCCCCCGATCCCCGGGGCCGCGCTGTCCAAGTCTCCCCCGCCCCGATCCCCGGGGTCGCCCTGCCCGTGTCTCCCCCCGATCCACGGGGCCGCCCTGCCCGAGTCTCTCCCCCGATACCCGGGGTCGCGCTGCCCGAGTCTCCCCCCGATCCCCGGGGACTCTCTAATTCTCTGCTTCTCCCTCCAGTCTCTGTCACCCTGGATGTGGAAACGGCGCATCCGTGGCTCGAGGTGTCTGAGGATCGGAAGAGTGTGAGATGGACCGGGACCTGGAGGAATCTCCCTGACACCGGGAAGAGATTCACAATCTGGGATTGTGTGCTGGGATCGGAGGGATTCACATCGGGGAGACATTACTGGGAGGTGGAGGTGACGGGGAATCGGGACTGGTTTTTGGGAGTCGCAGTAGAGTCTGTGGAGAGGAAGAGACAGGTCAGTCTGATTCCGGAGACCGGATTCTGGGTCATCGGGCGGAGTTATGACGTGTTACATCGAGGTTATGACGTGGACCGTGGTCTCACCTCCCCCGAGGCCCGTCTCCCTGCCGGTCCCATCCCCGGGAGGGTGGGAGTTTATCTCAGTTACGAGTCCGGGACAGTTTCATTTTACAATGCGGAGACCAGGTCCCATCTCCACACCTTCACTGGGAATAAATTCACGGGGAAACTTTATCCTTTCCTCGCATCCGGGGATGGAAACCAGTGGCTGAGAATCTGCTGCGGTTCCGCTCCGGGTCTGTAAACGCGTCGGGTCCCGGGACCGGCGTCAGGAGTAAAGTCCCTGTAAATATAAATGTGCGGAGAGTGCAGCTAAATACGTGGCTAAGGAGATGGTGCAGGAGGGAGGGCTTCATGTTTCTGGTCAATTGGGCTTTGTTCCCGGGAAGGTGGGGCCTGTTCCGACGGGACGGTTTGCCCCTGAACTGGAGGAGGACTAACATCCTTGCGGGTAGATTTGCCAGTGCTGCTCGAGGGGGAGGGGGGTAAAAAAGATTTTCAGAGGGAGGAGAACCAGAGTGTTAGAGCAGATAGTGAGGTGGAGGAGGATAAAGGTCATGCGAGGACTGCATGTATAGACAGAAATCAAAGGTTTGTACATTAGGTTGTAAATTAATTTTGTTTAATCTTTAGTGATTAAGTGGATCTGTTCTTTTTGCAGATTTATTTATTTTTATTATCATTTATTTTGTGATGGTCGATTGATGACTTTTGAAGAGATAATTAGCAAATATTCTCTCTCTCATACATACTTACTGCAATATCTTCAGGTTAGACATTTTTTACAAAAATAATTTTCTAAGTTCCCATATATGCAAGAATCTGATTTGTTGGATACTATTTTGAATATGAATCCTTTAGTAAGAGAATTTGTAATTCTCATTGGTAGTATTTATCATTTATTCTTAATACATTAATACAAAAAGATAACCTCCTACATAAGGTTTATACATGATAGAAATATTTGTTGTTTCAGACGTGATAGAGGGGGAGGGATGAAAGGGGGAGGAGTGGCATTACTAGTCAGGGAAAATATCATGGCTGTGCGTAGACAGGACAGCCCAGAGGGCTTGTCTACAGAGGCCATATGGGTGGAGCTGAGGAACGGGAAAGGTGTGACCACACTAATAGGGGTGTATTATAGACCGCCCAATAGTCAGAGAGAATTGGAGGAGCAAATCTGTATAAAGATAGTAGACCGACGTAAGAAACAGGAAGTTGTAATAGTATGGGATTTTAACTTTCCTCATATTGACTGGGACTCCCAAACTGTAAAAGGGCTAGATGGCTAGAGTTTGTCAAATGTTTTCAGGAAAGTTTTCTAAATCAATATATAAAGGTACCTACGAGAGAGGATGCTATACTTGATCTCCTATCAGGAAACCAGACAGTCAGGCGACAGAAGTATATGTGGGTGAACATTTTGGGTCCAGTGACCATAATGTCATTAGTTTCAAGTTAATTATGGATAAGGATAGGTCTGGTCCTCAAGTTGAGATTCTAAATAGCAGAAGGGCCAATTTCGTGAAAATGTAAAAGGATCTAGGAAGAGTGGATTGGGATAAGTTTTTTTCTGGCAAGGACATGTTCAGAAAATAGAAGGCCTTCAAAGGTGAAATTTTGAGAGTGCAGAGTTTGTATGTTCCTGCCAGGATTAAAGACAAAGTTAACAGGCACAGGGAACCTTGGTATTCAAGGGAATATTGGTGATCTGGTTAAGAAAAAGAGAGAAGTGTATAGCAGGTATAGGCAACAAAGAACAAATGAGTTACTTGAAGAATATAGAAAATGTAAGAAAATACTAAAGAAGGAAATCAGGAAGGAAAAAAAGAAGACATGAGGTGGCTTTGACAGATAATGTGAAGGAAAACCTGAAGGGTTTCTACAAGTATATTAAGAGTAAAAGGATAGGAAGGGACAAAATTGCTCCCCTAGAAGATCAGAGTGGTCGTCTATGTGTGGAGCCTCACGAGATGGGGGAGATCTTAATCAGTTTTTTTGCATCAGTATTTACTCAGGAAACTGGCACAGTGTATATGGAAGGAAGGGAAACAAGCAGTAGTGTAGATTAACGAGGAGGAGGTGCTTGCTGCCTTACAGCGCATAAAGGTAGATAAATCCCCCGGGCCTGACTTGATATTTTCTCGGACCTTGAGAGAGACTAGAGTTGAAATTGCAGGGGCCCTGACAGAACTATTTAACATGTCCTCAGCCACGGGTGCAGTGCTGGAGGATTGGAGGGTAGCTCTTGTTATTCCATTGATTAAAAAAGGCTCCAAAATAAACCAAGTAATTACAGGCTGGTGATCCTGACATCAGTCGTAGGTAAATTATTGGAAAGTGTACTGAGAGATTGGATATACAAGTATTCGGACAGCCAAGGGCTGATAAAACACAGTTAGTTTGGCTTTGTGCGTGGTAGATCGTGTTTAATGAATGTTGTAGAGTTTTTCGAGGATGAAGGAAAGGCTGTGGATGTTGTCTAGATGAACTTTAGTAAGGCCTTTGACAAGGTCTCTCATGGGAGGTTAGTTCAGAAGGTTCAGACACTAGGTATCCATGGAGAGGTTGGAAACTGGATTCGAAATTGGCTGTGTGGGAGAAGAGAGAGTGTGGTAGTGGATGATTACTTCTCAGACTGGAGGCCTGTGACTAGTGGTGTGCCTCAGGGATCTGTGCTGGAACCTTTGTTGTTTTTTGTCTATATAAATGATATAGATTTGGTAAATTGGATCAGCAAGTTTGCTGATGACTCCAAGATTGGAGGCGTTGTGGACAGTGAGGAAGGCTTTCAAAGCTTGCCGAGGGATCTGGACCAACTGGAAAAACGGGCCAGAAAATGACAGATGGAATTTAATGCAGCCAAGCGTGAGGTGTTGTGTTTTGGAAGGACAAATCGATGTAGGACATACAGTAAATGGTAGGGCACTGAGGAGTGCGGAGGAACAAAGGGATCTGGGAATTCAGGTACATAAATCCCTGAAAGTGGCGTCACAGGTAGACAGGGTTGTAAAGAAGGCTTTTGGCATCCTGGCATCCTGGCATAAATCAAAGTACTGAGTATAGGAGTTGGGATGTTATGCTGAGGTTGTATAAGGCATTTGTGAGGACAAATTTGGAGTATTATTTGCAGTTCTGATCACCTAACTATGGGAATGATATCAGTAAGATTGAAAGAGTGCAGAGAAGATTTACTAGGATGCTGCCAGGTCTTCAGGGAGCTCCCAGTTGAGTTACAGGGAAAGATTGAACAGGACTTTATTCCTTGGAGTGTAGAAGAATGAGGCGAGATTTGATGGAGGTTTACAAATTTATGAGGGTATAGACCAGTGGCTCCCAATGTGGGGCGTAATTTGATTTTTAAGGGGGACAATTCGAGAATGAGTTATTAACAGTGAATTTTTTCTAGTCAGTCTGTGTGAGTATGAGTGTGTGCGAGTTAATACATATGTGTATATACAGTATGCATACATAAAAATACTTGTGTATATGTACATGTGTAATTGCGTATGTACTGTATATATAGTGTATCACCATCATTACAACCATCAAATGGCTTTCATAATTAAATTAATGAATTGACTGATGTAGGAAGGAATGAATGAACAAGTCCAAACGCGTACGAAACTCGTACGAGGTCGCGCCAATCCTGCTTTTTGCAATAGCTTTCAGTTCTAGGTGGTGTGAAGGTGTGTTCATTACGTCATCTCTTTTAAACGGTGTATCTGTCTTTGTATGCTGTAGAAACGAATCAGCATTGTTTTATTGATTTATTATTATTAATATTTTAATATCACTTAATGTTCTTTTTATTACAATTTCTCAGTAATTTCTTCCTCAGAACTTTAACAGTCCTTTGGTTCTTTTATTTTTCTCTTTCATGAATGCCACGTTCTTTGGAAGCTTGTTTAAACCAAGTTAATGGTCTTTTAGGCTTCCTCCAGGTGAATAGGAGTTCACTTTTTGAATAATAAGAATTATATATCACCACAGGGGGCATCAGGATTTTAGAGATGATTAGGTGGGGTATGGCCAAAAAAAGGTTGGGTACCACTGGTGTAGACAGTAAATGCGAGTAGGTTCTTTCCATTTAGATTAGGAACGATAAATACGAGAGGACATGGCTTTAGGGTGAAAGGGGAAAGGTTTAGGGGAACATTAGGAGGAACTTCTTCACTCAGAGAGTGGTGGGAGTGTGGAATGAGCTGCCATCTGACGTGGTAAATGCGGGCTCAATCTTCAGTTCTAAGAATAAATTGGACAGATACATGAATGGGAGAGGTCTGGAGGGTTATGGACTGGGTGCAGGTCAACGGGACGAGCAGAGTAAAGTTTCCGCACAGACTAGAAATGCCAAATGGCCTGTTTTCTGAGTTGTACTGTTCTATGGTTCTATGGAGTGAAAAAACATGAGATGAGAATTATCGATTGATTAATTTTAACTCGTTCACCGCATCCGTTAACAGAACAGAAACACTGGGGGTTCAGCAGCAGCTGCAGGCGGTGGGTCCTGAGCTCCCCCGGGTCCTAAATTCCACCCGTAATGAGACAGGTTAAATCGGACAAGTGGGGGCCGTGCTAACCGGAAAAGGCAGTGAAGATTGTTCATTAAGTTCATCTGCCATTTCTTTGTCCCCCATTACTACTTCACCAGCATCATTTTCCAGTGGTCTAGTATCAACTCTCATCTCCCTTTCATTCTTCATGTAACTGAAAACTAAACTTTTAGTATCCTGATTTATATTATTGGCCAGTTTGCCCTCATATTTCGTCTTGACCATTCTTATGGCTTTTTTTGTTGCCTTTTGTTGGATATTAAGAGCATCCCAATAATCCAACATCCCACTCACCTTTGCTACCTTATATGTCATTTCCTTAGGTACTGAAGACTGCATTCGATTTTTCTTCAACCTTATATGCTTCACATTGAAATAGTATGTGTTTCGACAGTTTCGTAATGACAAAATGTACACGACACAGAATGAAGTTTTCCAATTAGTTACAAGGCTTAATTAAGCGTAGTGTGGGCATTTCTAAGTCGAGTCAATATCATTCCTTCCCTTGTTTTAAGCCCTTCTTGTAGAAACCCAACAGGTTTATGTATTCTGTAAAGGTGTCTGTCCTTATGTCCATTATCCTACGTCTTGCCATAAGCCCCTAATTCTTAACACTACCAACCCTTTAGCTTCTAATTTGCTAAGTGGAAGGTCTATATCCACAGCTTAACATTTAACAGCTTTTGGTACTAAACAGTCAACACCATCATTTCCCTCAACAGTGTGATGTGCAGGACCATAATGTGCAGACATATAAATCAAACTTTATATATCAAATACCGTTTGAGGAGTTTTCAACCATCAATCTGACCTAATGCCAGAATGGACTGTTTAAGACTCATCAAAACCGAAATGTATTCTGAGCAGATTATAAGGACCAATTTCCTCCACCCACTGTAAGCCTAAACTGTTGGTCAAGAATTCTGCTTTCTATGCTGATAAATTATTACAAGTCATTTCTTTATCATGACCTGCAATTCAGGCACAAAAACAGCCACACCAACATCCCCAGTTAACTTATCTTTTGATTCATCTGTAAAAATGGCTACTGTATGATAATAACTTTCATTAATATACTGATGAACCAACAGACTCTCAGGCAGAACCAAATCCGATTGTGTAACTAAACTCAGCTGAAGTCATTGGAAAAAACAAGTTGGGGTTACGGAGAAAGCTACAGTGGGACATAGCGTATCATCAAATACACCCATATTCCCAGCGTGATAAGAACCCAGCCACCCAAAACAAAAAACACTCTTCTTGTGATGTCCCCAACCGTCCTCCAGCACACCTTTAACAGGATAATCATTTCCTTGCCCCCGCAAAATATTCCAGAATGTTGACATCAACTTGAACCTCTGTTACTTTGAGGGCAATTGTCCCATTGCAATCAGTAAAGCCAAAACAGGAGACAACATTACCGCACCAGAACACAATCTTAAAGTCTGTAATTGTATCACATACAAACATTTTTAACTTGAAGATGAAGCTGATCCATAAGCCACACAGACATATTCAAGAACAGATTAAATTAAACAAATATAATTGGTCAACAAAGATTTTCATGTTGCACCCAAGAATACCCACATAGATGTCTGAGGAGATTTAAAGCTCCTTTACATTTATCAATTATTTTACTGATAGGTGCTTCCACGTCAGCTTATTATCCATCCACATACTGAGAAATCTTACCACTGACACTTCCACAAGACATTAATCATATAATTTTAAATCAAGTGCAAGGCTATTGATGCTGTTTGTAAACCACACAATGTGTTTTAACGACTGAAAGCTTAAAATCCTCATCATTCTGTCCACTGTTTGATCTATTAATTGTAAATTGCAATTAATACCTCTAATCTATAAAGTTACGTCATTTGTATATTGTGATTTACCCAGGCTATCCCATTTTCCCATCTCAGAGAAAAAAATCATTAATCATAATATTAAATAATGAAGGGCTTGTGGGATCCCATTCTCTATCTCATAGAAACACAAGCATAACATGCCGACCGGTACTTGGACAGTCTATCCAAAAAAAAACTCAGAAAAAAAAAATACAATGTCCCCCTCACTCCTAATTTAATCAGAAGTCCTTTCTTCCATATAATTTCCCTTTTCAGTCTCAAGAAATACTGCTATTACAACATCTTTATTTAATTCTGTTTTCAGAATATCATTTTCCAAACCTAAAACTGAATCTAATGTCATTTTATCCTTCCAAAATCCACTCTAATAAAACACTTTATCATCACTCTTTGCAAAATATAACTCAAGTGCTTGATTACCATACATTCCATAAGTTTACATAAATGAGACATTCACGATATAGGCCCCATGACTCGAAGGATCAAATGGGGATCAGTCAGATTTTAGAATAGGCACTACTATTTCCATTTTCCATGAGGAAAGGTAAATGCACAATTCAAACATTTAATATTTTCACAAAAGAGAATTATATACAATTACAATTTCAAATATCACTCTTTCCTGGGACACTGGACCTGCATTATTAATAGACTTCTTAAATTCATACAAAGAAATCTCTCCATCAGTGATACTATCACTGCTACAGCTGACTTCCAGCACATCAGGGTATTCACTGAAAAACATATCCCTACATTGTTTAACTTCTTCACTTAAATTATCCTGATTATGAATCTCAACAAATGACCCAGCCAGTAACACAACCTTCCCTGTTTCAGTAACTATCATTTTGCCCTCAATAATCAACACTGGAATATTATGATCCCCACAAATCCCCACATTTTCTAAATCATATCCCAAACAATTCCAAGTTTGATATCCCTTCCAATATTATCTCCATATAACCTCCGGTAAATCACCTACTTCCTCACCACGGCCTTTGCCCTTTTATTGTTAATAATGTAACTCGGAGACTGATGCACCATCACATAAAAACTCACATTTCTCCCAATTTGCTTCCTGTCCCGTTATGAATCCAAATCCAAACTCATAAAGACAGGAAGGCTGACTGACGTTCACATCAACTAATCACCCTCTGAGTTCCCACTTGAGCGACGGGCACTACAGCCAATGACAGCAGGGGTCAGTGTTAGGTCTGAGCTACGATAGGTTGGAGGAAATCGGCGCATGACCAGCCCCTCCTCTTCCGCTCCATCGCCATGGCGGAGATCAGCGAGTCGCTTCTGTCGGTGTCGCCGGCCTCGGCGCCCACAAGGACGGGTGTGATTCCCCTTCGCGCCTCGGTGCGTCTGTTTCGGTGACGTCTGTGGTGGCTGACGAAACATGCTTTAACAGGGAGCGAGCGAGGAACAATGACTACAACTCCCAGATGACGTTGTGGTGTTTCAGGGTAAGGGATAAAAGCAAAATGGAGGAAAATGTAATGCATTACGTTTTCTGGACTGTGTCGTGCCTTCAATAGACAATTAAACTAAAAGAGAGATTCCAGCGAGAAATAGATAGAACATAGAACATTACAACACAGTACAGGCCCTTCGGCCCACAATGTTGTGCCGACCCAAAAGCTCTGCCTCCCTAAGCTTAAATTCCTCTAATAGACTCTTAAACTTCACTAGAGTCAGGACCGGGCAGTTCATTCCACGCACCAACCATACTCTGAATATAAAATCTTCCTCTAATATCCCCCTCGAACTTCCCTCCCTTTACCTGAAAGCCATGTCCTCTTGTATTGAGCAGTGGTGCCCTGGGGAAGAGGCGCTGGCTGTCCACTCTATCTATTCCCCTTAATATCAACTATACCTCTATCATTTCTTCTCTGATCCTCCTTCTCTCCAGAGAGTAAAGCCCTAGCTCTCTTAATCTCTGATCATAATCCATACTCTCTAAACCAGGCAACATTCTGGTAAATCTCCTCTGTACCCTTTCCAATGCTTCCACATCCTTCTTATAGTGAGGTGACCAGAACTGGACAGAGTACTCCAAGTGTGGCCCAACCAGAGTTTTATAAAGCTGCATCATTACATCGTGACTCTTAAACTCTGTCCCACGACTTATGAAAGCTAACGACTTATGAAAGCTTTCTTGACTACTCTGTCTACCTGTGAGGCAACTTTCAGGGATCTGTGGACATGTACCCCCAGATCCCTCTGCTCCTCCACACTACCAAGTATCCTGCCATTTAATTTGTAGTCTGCCTTGGAGTTTGCACTTCCAAAGTGTACCACCTCACACTTCTCCAGGTTGAACTCTATCTGCCACTTCTCAGCCCACTCCTGCATCCTATCAATGTCTGTCTGCAATCTTTGACAATCCTCTGCACTATCCACAACACCACCAACCTTTGTGTCTTCTGCAAACTTGCCAACCCATCCTTCTACCCCCACATCCAGGTCGTTAATCACGAAAAGTAGTGGTCCCAGAACTGATCCTTGTGGGACACCACTAGTCACAACCCTCCAATCCGAATGTACTCCCTACACCAGAACTCTCTGCTTTCTGCAGGCAAGCCAATTCTGAATCCACCTGGTCAAACATCCCTGGATCCCATGCCTTCTGACTTTCTGAATAAGCCTATCGTGTGAAACCTTATCAAATGCATTACTAAAATCCATGTAGTTCACATCCACTGCACTACCCTCATCTATATGCCTGGTCACCTCCTAAAAGATCTCCATCAGGCTTGTTAGACACGATCTGCCCTTCAGAAAGCCATGCTGACTGACACTGATCAGACCATGATTCTCTAAATGCCAATAGATCCTATCTTTGTGAATCTTTTCCAACAGCTTTCCCACCACAGATGTAAGGTTCAATGGTCTATAATTATCCGGACTGACCCTACTAACCTTTTTGAACAAGGGTACAATATTTGCCTCCCTCCAATCCTCCGGTACCGTTCCCGTGGACAATGAGGACATAATGATCCTAGCCAGAGGCTCAGAAATCTATTTCCTCGGCTCGGATGCAGAACCGGGAAGTGGCAGATGGAGTTCAACACAGACGAAGAGATTCATTTCTGCAGGTCAAATTTGAACACAGAATATAATATTAATGGTAACACTCTTGGCAGTGTGGAGGGTCAGAAAGATCTTGGTGTCCATGTCCATACGACACTCAAAGCTGCTGTGGAGGTTGGCCGTGTTGTTAGGAAGGCGTCTGGTGTGATGGCCTTCATCAACCGTGGGGTTGAGTTCAAGAGCTGTGAGGTGATGTTGAAGCTATATTTCTCCTAACCTGTACATAAGTAATTGTACCCGAACACGGCAGGGCTGTAGGCTTAGTTGGACCCCACTTGGGAGTCCTGTCTTCAGTTCTAGTGGCCTCACTACAGGAAGGATGTGGATACTATAGAGAGTATAGAGTAGATTTGCAAGGATGTTGCTCTTGGATTGGAGAGCATGCCTTATGAGAATAGATTGCGTGAACTTGACCTTTCCTACTTTGAGCGACGGAGGATGAGAGGTGACCTGATAGAGGTTTATAAAATGATGAGAGGCTTTGACCATGTGGTAACCAAAGGCATTTTCCCAGGCTTGAAATGACTAACACGAGGGGACGTAGTTTTAAACTGCTCGGAAGTCGGTACTAAGGGAATGTCAGGGGTAAATTTCTTACACAGAGTGGTGGGGGCATGGAATGCACTGCCTGCAGCGATGAGCGATGGTGGAGGTGGATACAATAGGATATTTTAAGAGACTCTTTGATAGGTTCATGGAGCTTAGAAACATAGAGGGATATACGATCAGGAAATCCCAGGCAGTCTCTAGAGTAGGTTACATGGTCGGTACAGCATTGTGGGCTGAAGAGCCTGTAATGTGCTGTAGATTTCTGTGTTCCGTGTCAAAGACAGGCAGAGGGATTAGTTTAAATGGACAGGAGGACAGCATGGAAAGGTTGGGCCGAAGGGCCTGTGTTAGTGCCGAAAGGGAGGGGTTCTGTCCCAACCATCGACTCTCTTCCCCTCAATATATGCTGCCTGACTTGACAACGTTCTTGAAACATTCAGTTACGCTTAGCATTCTGTACAAAGGATCTTCTGTGATGGAAGAGTGCAGAGGGGATTCATCATGATTGAGGGGGCTTGTGTTCATAAGTACAAGACTATAAAGCATAGGAACAGAATGAGGCCATTCAGCCAATTGAGTCAGCCACATTTCCATCATGGCTGATCCAAGATCGCACTCAATTCCAGATATCTGACCTCCCGCCATACCATTTGATGCCCTGAATGATCAGGAAACGATTAACGTCCGCCTTGAATATACCCACACACTCGGGCTCCACCGCAGTCTGTGGCAGAGCATTCCGCAGATCCAATACACCTTGGCTAATTTTAAAAAAAGGCTGCTTACCTCTGTTTGAAAAGGTAGCCCCTCAAAATTGTGGCTGTGCCCCACCACAGGTAATACCTTCTCCACATCCACTTCATCCAGTCCTTTCAACATTCGGTAGGTTTCAATGAAATGCCCCCGCATTTTTCTAAGTTCCAGGGACACAGGGTCAAAGCTGCCAAGTGCTCCTCATATTTTAACCGCTTCATTTCCAAAATCATCCTCGTGAATCTTCTCTGGACTCTCTCCAATGACAACACATCCTGTTTGAAATGTGGGGCCCAACACTGTTGACAATACACCAAGTGCGGCCTGACTAGTGTCTTATAAAGCCTCAGCATTATCTCTTTGCTGTTATATTCATGGGGCGAGATTGGACTGTGAAGATCTACAGGGGGATCTTGGAATCCGAGTTCATAACTCCCAGATAGTGGTTCCATTATCAGGCAGTTATGTTGCAGTTGTATAAATCTCTAGTTTAACCACGTCTGGAGAATTGCATTCGAAGACAGGAATAATGCGGAGGTTTTGGATGGTGAGTGGAAGAGGCTTAACAGGATGCTGCCTGGATAAAGTGAGACTGGGAAATCTCGGGTAATTTTCTCAGGTGTGGCAGAGGCTGAGGGAGGTCTGACAGACGTTTACAGGAATGTGAGAGACACAGACAGAGTGGACAGCCGGGATTTTTTCTCTAAGGAGGAAATGTCCAATGCCAGTGGGCATGCACTTCAGGAGAAAGGGGGAACACATCCTCATGGGTCCTTTTTGCACTATTGAAGTATTTTGTGATTTAGTGTAATTTTGTCTTTTCTCTGCATAGCTGCTATTGGAAAAAAAAAATTAGAAGAGACAATTATGTTAAAAACCTGACTCAGAATGTTTAAAGGAAATTTGCATTTCAAGTTTTGTTTTTCATTCCCATCTTGGTGGGTGGCTGGCGTGAATATCGGGTTGTGGTGGAGGCAGAAGCGAAAGGGACTATTAGATACCACGTGAATGTGAGGAGAATGGAGGGATGTGTTCCTTGTGTAGGCAGAAGGGATTAGTTTAGTAAGGCATGAAGTGACCAGTTCAATTGTTTCAGAACAACCCAGTGAGCAGAAGGGCCTGTTCAAGGACAAGTACAGCAAGCAGAGCAGGTAAACTGGATAAAGTGATCCCACTCCGAGAACAGACTGTGACGTCAGTGGATATATGACGTCATCACAGTTCTCTCACCAAAGATACTTCACTGCTGGATAAAATGATGTTTGTGATGTTTATAACCAATCTGGTAAATTGTACTGCTCAGACATCTCATCCTACTGAGGAAATTAAAATTATTGTGAAAGCAGCAGAAAGGCATCTTGGTGTAACTGGTGTTTTGTGGGAAGCTTTAAATGAAGTTTTGTTAAGTGGGGTATCTGTATCCCAGTCTACTTGTGAACATACATAATAGTATTAAAATATATCAATGAAAGCCTGGGGAGTTTTATAAAATTTTCACTACGTTACTTACACCTTATTTATCCTCTGTTTTATCAGAGTCTTTCAAATCAGATAAACTCCCTCAATCTTTTTATGAAGCTTTTATTTCTCTTATTCTTAAAAAAATAAAAACCCAGCTGAATGTTGTTCATACAGAGTGATTTCTTTATTAAATGTTGACGCAAAAATTTTACCCAAAATCTTACCTCGAAGACTTGAAAATATTCTACCATCTATTATATCACATGACCAGACAGGATTTATTAAAAATCGTTACTCACATTTTAATATACGTCGGTTATTGAATGTGATATATTCACCATCCAAAAAAAATATCAGAGTGTATATTATCCTTAGATGCAGATAAAGCCATTGATAGGATTGAATGGAATTATCTTTTTAAGAGCTTAGAAAAGTTTAATTTTTGGCCTAATTTTATGCTTTGGGTTAAATTAATCTCCTTGTCTCCTACCGCTCAGGTTATTACTAACTCCCAAATTTCTAAGCCCTTTAGATTACAGCGGGGAACTTAGACAAGGTTGTCCTCGTAGTCCTTTACTTTTTGCTTTAGCTATAGAACCCTTAGCCATAGCATTTAGAGAATCTAAGGACATTTCTAGTACACTAAGGGAAGGTATGACTCATCAAATTTCGTTATACGCTGATGATATTTTACTTTTTACCTCTAATACTGAAACTTCTTTACCTTTGGTTCTTTCTTTAATTTCCCAGTTTAGTTCTTTTTCAGGATATAAACTGAACCTGCATAAAAGTGAGCTATTTCATTTAAATGACCTAATGTCATCAAATGCCAAATTTCCGTTCAAAGTTGTTACAAGTCAATTTACATATCTAGGTGCAACAATTACTAAAAACTTTAAATAAAGAATGTATTTAAAGAAAACTTAAACTCCTTATTGAATTATGTTAAAAAGACGCTTTCTAAATGGCCCCCTCTTTCTTTATCCCTAATTGGACGAATTAATTCGATTAAAATGAAGATTCTTCCTAAATCTTTATATCTTTTTCAGGCCTTATCTATTTTTATTCCTAAGACGTACTTTGATTCTTTAGATTCAATTTTAACCTCTTATGTTTGGAATAATAAACAAGCCCGTTTAAGTAAAGTTTACCTACATAGAAATAAAGAGATGTGTGGACTAGCCCTACCCAATTTTAGGTTTTACTATTGGGCTGCCAATATAACGAATATTACTTTCTGGTTCTATTATACTTATCGTAAAGATCGCCCATCATGAGTCTCCTTAGAAGTTAATTCTGTGAAAAACTCCTCTATTGTCTCTCTTCTTCGATCATACTCTTTTTCAGCAAATAAAACAACAGATAACATAATTGTTAAGCAACCTTTAAGGATCTGGTCTCAATTTAGAAAATTTTTTGGTTTAGCAAATTTTTCATTATCATCCCCCATTCTCCTTATTTTTTTATCCCTTCCATGACTGAGAAAATCTTTAAAGATTAGGATGAACTAGGTATTAAGTGTTTCGGGGACCTATTTATCTCAGGATCTCTTGTTTCATTTGGTGGAGGATGAATGCGTGGCTGTGGGATTGGAGAAGGGGGCAGAGATTCAAGTTTCTGGATCATTGGGACCTCACCTGGGGCAGGCGTGACCTGTTCAAGAAGGATGGGTTATACTTGAATCCTGGGGGGACCAATATCCTAGAGGGGAGGTTTGCTAGGGCTACAGGGCAGACTTTAAACTAGTAAAATGGTGGGGGAAATCAATTTGAGGAAACTATGGGAGAGGAGGTTAGTTCACCAGTAGAGCAAGTAAATAGACAGTGTGTGAGGGAGGAAAGGCAGGTGATGGAGAAGGGATGCGCTGAGCCCGAAGATGTGGGGGAGAAGAAAGAAAAGGATAATAAATTTGAATGCATTCTTAGGTATGAAAAGAGAGGAGGAGGTGGAGAGTATCTTAAATGTATCTATTTTACTGCTAGGAGCATTGTAAGAAAGGTGGATGAGCTTAAAGCGTGGATTGATACCTGGAATTATGATGTGTAGCTATTAGTGAAACATGGTTGCAGGAAGGGTGTGATTGGCAACTAAATATTCCTGGATTTAGTTGCTTCAGGTGTGATAGAATAGGAGGGGCCAGAGGAGGAGGTGTTGCATTGCTTGTCCGAGAACATCTTATGGCGGTGCTTTGGAAGGATAGATTAGAGAGCTCCTCTAGGGAGACTATTCGGGTGAAATTGTGGAATGGGAAAGGTGTAGTAACACTGATAGGAGAGTATTATAGGTCACTTAATAGGGAGCGTGAGTTGGAAGAGCAAATGTGTAAGGAGATAGCAGATATTTGTAGTAAACACAAGGTGATGATTGTGGGAGATTTTAATTTTCCACACGTAGACTGGGAAGCTCATTCTGTAAAAGGGCTGGATGGTTTAGAGCTTGTGAAATGTGTGCAGGATAGTTTTTTTGCAACAATACATAGAAGTACCGACTAGAGATGGGGCAGTGTTGGATCTCCTGTTAGGGAATGCGATAGGTCAGCTGACAGCTGGATGTGTTGGGGAGCACTTCGGGTCCAGTGATCACAATAGCATTAGCTTCAATATAATTATGGAGGACAGGACAGGACCTAGAGTTAAGATTTTTGATTGGAGAAAGGCTAACTTTGAGGAGATGCGAAGGGATTTAGAGAGAGTGGATTCGGTCAAGTTGTTTTATGGGAAGGATGTAATAGAGAAATGGAGGTCATTTAAAGGTGAAATTATGAGGGTACAGAATCCTTATGTTCCTGTTAGGTTGAAAGGAAAGGTTAAAGGTTTGAAAGCACCATGGTTTTCAAGGGATATTAGAAATTTGGTTCGGAAAAAGGGGGATGTCTACAATAGATATAGGCAGCATGGAGTAAAGGAATTGCTCGAGGAATATAAAGAATGTAAAATGAATCTGAAGAAGCTAAAATGAAGCTAAAAGAAGATACGAGGTTGGTTTGGTAAATAAGGAGAAAGTAAATCCGAAAGGCTTCTAAAGTTATATTAAAAGCAAGAGGATAGTGAGGGATAAAATTGGCCCCTTAGAGAATCAGAGTGGTCAGCTATGTGTGGAGCCGAAGGAGATGGGAGAGATTTTGAACGATTTCTTCTCTTCGGTATTCACTAAGGAGAAGGATATTGAATTATGTAAGGTGTGGGGAACAAGTAAGGAAGTTATGGAACCTATGACAATTAAAGAGGTGGAAGTACTGGCGCTTTTAAGAAATTTAAAAGTGGATAAATCTCCGGGTCCTGGCAGGATTTCCCCAGGACCTTGAGGGATGTTTGTGTAGAGATAGCAGGAGCTCTGACGGAGATCTTTCAGATGTCATTAGAAACGGGGATTGTACCGGAGGATTGGCGTATTGCTGATGTGGTTCCATTGTTTAAAAAGGGTTCTAGAAGTAAGCCTAGCAATTATAGACCTGTCAGTTTGACATCAGTGGTGGGTAAATTAATGGAAAATATTCTTAGAGATAGTATTTATAATTATCTGGATAGACAGGATCTGATTAGGAGTAGCCAGCATGGATTTGTGCGTGGAAGGTCATGTTTGACAAACTTATTGATTTTTTTGAAGAAGTTACGAGGAATGTTGACGAGGGTAAGGCAGTGGATGTAGTCTATATGGACACAAGCAAGGCCTTTGACAAAGTTCCACATGGAAGGTTAGTTAAGAAGGTTCAGTCGTTAGGTATTAATGCTGGAGTAATAAAATGGATTCAACAGTGGCTAGATGGGAGATGCCAGAGAGTAATGGTGAATAATTGTTTATCGGGATGGAGGCCGGTGACTAGCGGGGTGCCTCAGGGATCTGTTTTGGGCCCAATGTTGTTTGTAATATACATAAATGATCTGGATGATGGGGTGGTAAATTGGATTAGTCAGTATGCCGATGATACTAAGGTAGGAGGTGTTGTGGATTATGAGGTTGGTTTTCAAAGCTTGCAGGGAGATTTATGCCGGTTAGAAGAATAGGCTGAACGTTAGCAGATGGAGTTTAATGCTGAAAAGTGTGAGGTTCTACATTTTGGCAGGAATAATACAAATAGAACATATAGGGTAAATGGTAGGGCATTGAGGAATGCAGTGGAACAGAGAGATCTAGGAATAACAGTGTATAGTTCCCTGAAGGTGGAGTCTCATGTAGATAGGGTGGTGAAGAAGGCTTTTGGAACGCTGGCCTTAATAAATCAGAGCATTGAGTACAGAAGTTGGGATGTAATGTTAAAATTGTACAAGGCATTGGTAAGGCCAATTTGGAATATTGTGTGCAGTTCTGGTCACCGAATTATAGGAAAGATATCAATAAATTTGAGAGAGTGCAGAGAAGATTTACCAGGACGTTACCTGGGTTTCAGCACTTAAGTTACAGAGAAAGGTTGAACAAGTTAGGTCTCTATTCATTGGAGCGTTGAAGGTAGAGGGGGGATTTGATCGAGGTATTTAAAATTTTGAGAGGGATAGACAGAGTTGACGTGAATAGGCTGTTTCCATTGAGAGTAGGGGAGATTCAAACGAGAGGACATGATTTGAGAGTTAGGGCGCAAATGTTTAAGGGAAACACGAGGGGGTATTTCTATACTCAGAGAGTGATAGCTGTGTGGAATGAGCTTCCTGTAGAATTAGTAGAGGCCATTTCAGTTTTGTCACTTAAGGTAAAATTGGATAGGTATATGTACAGGAAAGGTGTGGAGGGTTAGGGGCTGAGTGCGGGTAGGTGTGACTAGGTGAGATTAAGAGTTCGGCACTTAATGAGATGGCCTGTTTCCGTGCTGTGATTGTTATATGGTTATATGGTTAAAATTCTCAATATCAATAGTATTCTGGTAAACTGCTTTTGCAGATGACACCTAAATTCAGAGCGTGAGTGGGCAGCGTAGTAGGTGATCAAAACTTTCAACATGAATTAAGCAGCTGGAAATAATTTCTAAAAATGACAGATGGAATTTAATGCAGATTAGTGTGAGGTGTTGCACTTTGGGTGGACCAAACAGAGAAGGACATGCAAAGTGAAAGGTAGGCAATTGAGGAGTACGGGAGAAGAGAGGAATCCGGGAATACACGTCCATAATTCCTAGGCAGGTCATAGATTGGGTCATAAATTGTGCTTTTGCCACATTGACCAACATAACAGCAGACGATTCTACACGTGATAAAATCAAATGAAGATCCAATTTGGCTCTTAATACGACAAGAGGATAGATCCAGGAAACATTTATGTGAACATCCTGTGAGCCCTCTCCAACGTCAGCCTATCCTGCCTAAGATAAGGGGCACAAAACTGCTCACAATACTCCAAGTGAGGCTTCACCAGTGGTTTATAAAGTCTCAACATTCCCTCCTCGCTTTTATATTCTCGTCTTCTCGAGGTGCATGCCAACACCGCACTTTCCTTCCTCACCACCGACTCAACCTGCAAATTAGCCTTCATGTCATCCTGCGCAGTCTCACAAGACCCTTTGCGCCTCAATTTAAAAAAATCGATCACCTAATAAATAGTCTACCTTTTATTTATTCTACCAAAGTACATGACCATACACTTCTTGACAATATATTCCATCTGTTACATTCTGCCCTTTCTTCTAATCTACCTAACACCTCCTGTAGCCTCTCTACTTCCTCAAATCTATCTGCGCTTTCACCTACCTTTGTATCATCTGCAACCTTGGCCACAAATCACTCAATTCTGCCATCCAAGCCATTGACATATAATGTAAAAAGAAATGGTCCCAACACTGCATGCTGTGGAACCCCTCTAGTTACCGACATCCAACCATTAAAGGCTTCGCAACACGCCAAACAGTCAATGTTTTCTACATACCAGCAGCTTTTGTGTAATACCATGTGCTCTTAATTTGTTTTGCAGCGTCATGTTTGGCACCTTGTCAAAGGCCTTTTGATAATCAAAGCAGACAAATTCCTCTGCTTCTCTTTCGTCTACCCTGATTGTTATTTCTTCAAAGAATTCCAACAAAATTTCAGGCAAGATTTTCCACTGACAAAACCATGCTGACTACGGCCTACTCTATCATTTGCCTCCAGGAACCCAAAACCACCTACTTAATAATCAACTGAAAACTACTGAGTAATACGATAATATTTAACCTGACTCAGAATGTTTAAAGGAAATGTGCGATGCAAGCTTTCTTTTTTCCATACTCGTAGTGGTGGGTGCCTGGAATGAATGCCTGGGGAGGTGATGGAGGAATTTCATTACTCAGAGAGTGATAGCTGTGTGGAAGGAGCTTCCTGTAGAAGTGTCATTTAAGGTAAAATTGGATAGGTATATGGACAGGAAAGGAGTGGAGGGTTATGGGCTGAGTGCGGGTAGGTGGGACTAGGTGAGATTAAGAGTTCGGCACGGACTAGGAGAGCCGAGATGGCCTGTTTCCGTGCTGTGATTGTTATATGGTTATATGTTATATATCAAAGTATCACACACCATCTGCAGTAAATACTTTTACATTCCGAGAAAGGAAACTTCCATGAACACAAATGACTTTCCTATAGTCATCTGCCTTTCCTGCAATACTCTATCCCATCTAGTCCTTTAACCGTATGGGAGTCCCAGCCATTATTATATTCCAAATCACATTGTATAACATCCTTATATTTCCTGGAACTGTCCGTGATCTCTGAGAATTTATTCCTCTAAAATTTTCAGGCAATTAGGCGGTCCGTTAATATTTCGTATTCCTCATTTGCACCCATACCGCCTCACCAGACGAGTTCCCCAGTCCGTTCCGCCTGGGCACTGCCGCGACATTTTTCCCGACGGGTAATCAATAATCCCCACCTCCCGCCTACGCTCTGTTGCGTCTAAAACGATGGAACTCTTAATTTGGAGCGACCAGTCCTTTCACTCCTGTAGGCAAGTTTAACTAATGGATACAATATCATAAATCCAGGTGTTGATCCATGACCTGAGCTCATCGGCCATTCCTACAATATTTCTTTCATTGGTGAATAAACAGAGACGTACATCGAGTATTCTGGAAAATGCCTTTGTCACGCATATATATATATACAGTGGCATGCAAATATCTGGGCACCCCTGCTCAAAATTTCTGTTACTGTGAATAGTTAAGTATGTAGAAAATGTACTGATCTCCAAATGTCATAAAGTTCAAGATGAAACTTTCTTTTCAACATTTTAAGCAAGATTTATGTATTATTTTTGTTTTGTACAACTTTTAGAGTGATAATAAAGTAAAGAACACCATAAAATGTTTGGGCACCCCAAGAGATTTGAGCTCTCAGATAAATTTTACCGAAGTGTCAGACCTTAATTAGTTATGGCTATGGCTTGTTCACAATCATCGTTGGGAAAGTCCAGATGATGCAAATTGCAAAGCTTTATAAATACTCTTTCTCTGCAAACCTTGTCCCAACAGTCAGTAGCCATGGGCTCCACTAAGCAGCTGCCTAGCACTCTGAAAATTAAAGTAAACGATGCCCACAAAGCAGGAGAAGGCTATAAGATAGGAAAACGTTTCAGGTAGCCGTTTCCTCAGTTCGTAATATAATTAAGAAATGAGAATTAACAGGAACATTGGAAGTCAAGTTGAGGCCTGTAAGACCAAGACAATTTTTCACGAGAACTGCTCGTAGGAAGGCTAGAAAGGCAAATCAAAATCTCCGTTTCACAGCAAAAGACATTCAATTTGATTTAGCAGACTCTGGAGTGGTGGTACGCTGTTCTACTGTGAAGCGACACCGGCACACATATGTCTTTCATTGAAGAGTCATCAGAAGAAAACCTATCCTGCGTTCTCACCACTACATTCAGCGTCAGAAGTTTGTAGAGGAACATCTGAACAATCCTGATCTATTTTGGAAACAAACCCTGTGGACTGATGAAGTTAAAATGGAACCTTTTGGCCGCAAAGAGAAAAGGTATGTTTGGACAGAAAGGGTGCAGGATTTCATGAAAAGAACACCTCTCCAACTGTACGGGGGTGGATCGAGCATGCTTTGGGCTTGTGTTGCAACCAGTGGCACGGGGAACATTTCACTGGTAGAGGGAAGAATGAATTCAATTAAATACCAGGAAGTTCTGGAAGCAAACATCACACCGTCTGTAAAAAAGCTGAAGATGTAAAAAAAAGGATGGCTTCATCAACAGGATAATGATCCCAAACACCCCTCAAAATCCACAATTGTCTACCTCAAGAGGCGCAAGCTGAGGGTTTTGCCACAGTACTCATAGTCCCCCGACCTAAACATCATCGCAAATCTATGGATAGATCTCAAAAGAGCAGTGCATGCAAGACGGCCCAAGAATCTCACAGAACTAGACGCCTTTTGCGAGGACGAATTGGTGAAAATTCCCCAAACAAGAATTTAAAGACCCTCAGCTGGTTACAGAAAGCGTTTACAAAATGAAAAGATGCAAATTAAAAAGTAATCTTGCTTAAAATATTAAAGAGATATGTCATCTTTAACTTTATGCCTTTTGTAAATCAGGTTATATTTTAATCACTTAGGTATTCACAGTAACGGGAATTTTGACCAGGACAGCCTAGATGTTTGCCTGCCACTGGACATGTGGAAGTGCCGGCAGGTACTGGGCTACGTTCGGATTTCGGAGAGCAGACAGATTTGATGATGTACGCTCATTTAGGGATGTATTGGAGAACATGAGGTGTACAGGGATTTGCAGATGTGTACAGAATTTTGTGTTTGTCAGAGTATACTTGGGTGCACGCCGATATGGGGGAGACGGCTGATGTGAGATTGCCGGATCCTTTCTGATACCATCAGAATTCGCCTTTTTCCAAGTAGGCATCTCAATTTGATCATGAGTTTCATTCGGGAGTCCACGGAGGAATTTGTCCCTCAGAAATTGGTCAGCGTCTATCCAGCCCAGAAACCCTGGAAGAATAGTTCCGTGTGAGCAGCACTTACTAGGTGTCACAGAGCTGCCGTTGTCGGTAATCAGAAGGAGTTCGAAAATGCAGCGACCATATGCGCAATGTCATCAAGGCAGCGAAACGACAAGATCCAGACACAACTCCCCACGAGCAACACACGCAGCTTATGGCCAAGTCTGCACAGCACCGCAGGCTTCAAAGGAAAGCGCAGTGGAGTTTCTAACATCTCTGCTTTTCTCCCAGATCAGCTGAATCTTGTTCACTCTCGATTCGATGTTCGCAACACTCAATCCCCGAGGAGAGCCTTCAGAGAGAAAAACACACGGATTTTGGGGTGCACACGGATTTTGGGGTGCAGACGTGGTTTGGGTATGAGTGCCGATTTTAAATGTCGGCATTTTTGAGGGTCCACAGGGATTCCGGGGTTTTGCAGCCTCCTCATGGATATGGAGGTGCGCATGTATTTCAGGGTATTCAGGATTTTCAGGTGCGACAGTTATTAAAGTTGTTTCGTTCATGGATATTCTAATAATAAATGCCCTTTGAACGTTGAAATTTGCTCCTGCAATTATCTCTTGCTGCTTATTTAATAAAAATTCAGTATGAACTTGGACCTCTGCTGATATTTTTACGGCTCATGCAGCCTTTTAGTGTTCGCGAGCATGCAGTTTGCGGGGACAAATGGGAAGGGTCTGGCTCAACGGAGATAAACTGAATTGGAGGTATACGGACACGTGCATAGTCAGGCGGGGGCAGTTAGAAACAATGGACCTACCACACAGAGCCATAGACACAACTACACTTTCTTATCCACTTCTCCAGCTCTCTGCCCTGTTCTTTAACCTACGAGGTGACAGGATAACCACCACGCCCCATCCCCCTTCGATTAGACAGCTGTGTTTGATAACCATGTGTAAGGGTTAAAGGTGAGTGCTGGACGAGCCCTCAAATGTTCTGTGTGATTACGTCACGGAAGACATTGGACGGTGTCGTGGAGTTGAAAATGTTCATTTAGCACCACAAGCACTTTCAAGGGGACCCCCTCAGAAGACACCCCAAGCACAAACTGCATCAGGAGTTTACACTCTTGAGGAGAATGGTAACAGCAGGTGATTCAGTACAATTTCACAAGTACAATGACATAATTTACCCCAATATTCTGTATTTGACAAATGGTCGCTTTGAATTAAACAGTTACAGTAGAAGCGCCTTTACTTGATAAGACAACTCGAAAGGTTCAGTCACTTTTGTTGAGAGAAACTAACTCAGACAAATGCTCTAAATATAAATCGACTAAATGAATCAGAATCTGTCCCCACAGGAATTGTACCTGTCTGATGCAATCGGTTTATAAATACTTTAAGAACCTTTATTTTTAAATCTTTTGAAATCTGTCTCTGTGGAGTTACTAAATGACATAAAAAAAACCCAGGCAGGTGCTGCCGCAGCATTTCATTCCGAGAGATCGTCTCTAGCACAGGAGGACAAATCACTCGACAGAGACATTATCTGAAATGTTGGATAGGTACAAGGATGTGGAGAAAATATTGTACGTGTTTATTGTCGCCATTGGAGTTCCTGGTGAGTGAACAGAGCCATTCATGTTTTGAATTTTTGTGCGTTAACCGGTGTGAACCTGTTTATGATCATTTTACAAGCTTCCAACCTGATGATTATTGCTCAAATATCCGTCAGAGATATTGATGCTGTTAATTCAGCATTCAGATTTTTCATATTTAATGACAAGCGGAGTTATCTAGGAATCTCTCCTGCAATTCACGGGATGGACGCGAACATTGTTTTTGCCTTTAATGACATCATGTCCAGATACGTCACAGTGCGGGAGAGTGGTAGCTCTCTGGGAAGTTGTGACTGGGATGAGTTTAATGGGACTTTTCCAGATATGTCCCAGTGCTGGGAAGTGGTAGCTCTCCGGGAAGTTGTTACTGGGATGAGTTTAATGGGAGTATTCCAGATACGTCCCAGTGCTGGGGAGTCGTAGCTCTCCGGGAAGTTGTGACTGGGATGAGTTTAATGGGAGTATTCCAGATACGTCCCAGTGCTGGGGAGTGGTAGCTCTCCGGCAAGTTGTGACTGGGATGAGTTTAATGGGACTATTCCAGATATGACCCAGTGCGGGGGAATGGTAGCTCTACGGGAAGTTGTGCCTGGGATGAGTTCAATGGGACTATTCCAGATATGTCACAGTGTTAGCTACAGGAAGCTCTCCGGGAAGGTGTGACAGGGAGTGGTTTATATTGTGAAGTTCCCTTATCCTGAGGTATTGATCAGAGTGAGCCTCTGGTCCTGTGTTTCACGACTCTCTGTGGAGTCTGTCCACGTCGGATACTATTGTCTGTCGGACAATAATTGGGTCTGATCACCTGAACCAGTGTCCACGGATCCGCTGACGAGAGTTATCGAATTGAACTGCGCTGTTGAATTAATCCATTAACGGAGTCACTCAGACTCTGGTCTCGGTCTGACACGAGAATTTGTTCATTCATTGAGTGCTGCGTGACCTGCTGAGTTCCTCCCGCGTGTTGCTCCTCTCTGTATCCCGTCCCGGCCCCAGCAGAGGTTGAGTTTCCAGACATCTGATCGTTCACGGTTAAAAGAGTGCAACCGTCCCCATCAGCGACTGGAATCGGGACGAGCATCGGCCGTTGTTCACGCAGCTCGTCTTTTATCGCCACGCATTGTCTTATCACCACAACGAGTGTGTGTCCCAACTCTTATCTTAGATTAGCAGCCGTTCGCAGCCTTTAGCATTTAGAATTTAGCTGAAACCCGATCCTGTGTAAATTCCCGGTGAATGAGTTCAGTTATGCCCAGTGTCTGTGCACTCACATTCACACTCCCTTGCCTCTCCCCTTCCCTTCTCCCCCACCCCCGGTCCCCTTGCTGATGTACCTCTCCCTCACTTTCCCTCCCCCCTCTCTCTCTCTTTCTATCTTCACAGTGAATTTAGTTGCGATTGTGATCCTGTCCCGGGGAAGGTGCGGCCTCTCTAACTGCACCACTCGCTACCTGGTTGCCATGGCAGCGGCGGATCTACTCACCGTTGTCACCGAGGTCATTCTGTATCGAATGAAAGGGTATTACTTCCTGTGGAGCTTTCTGAGCATCACCCCCGTGTGCAGTGTCGTCAATGTGCTAAAATACACAGCCACAGACTCTTCTGTCTGGTTCACGCTCACTTTCACCTTTGATCGGTTTGTCGCCATTTGCTGCCAGAAGCTGAAAACAAAATATTGCACCGGGAAAACTGCGGCTGTGGTTCTAACAACAACCGGCGGACTGTTCTGTCTGAAAAACGTTCCTCGTTACTTCACACGGAAACCTTGGATGATAATCGATAATGTACCATGGTTCTGTTCATACATTAAAAATTATTTCACTGACCCGGGGTGGATAGGATACGGCTGGCTCGATACGGTTTTAAATCCGTTCATCCCGTTCGCTGGGATCCTGCTGCTCAACGCTCTGACAGTCAGGCATATTTTAGTGGCCAGTCGGGTCCGTAAGGGGCTGAAGGGTCAGAGCAAGGGGGAGAACCGCAGTGACCCGGAGATGGAGAGCAGGAGGAGGTCTGTGGTTTTACTCTTCACCCTCTCCGGCAGCTTCATCCTCCTGTGGATGACAACGGTTGTAAATTTCATATATTATCAGGTCAAAGGAAAAGGATTCAACTTCAATGATTCGGAATGGATCTTTACCTCCGTCGGGTTTTTGCTGAGGAATTTCAGCTGCTGCACGAACACATTTATTTACGCGGTGACTCAGTCAAAATTCAGGGAGCAGGTGATCAGCGCGGTGAAATATCCGGTCACCTCGGTGCTTCAGTTCATTAATAAAGCCGCGACCTGAGCACAAGCCAGAGGCGGCTGCAATTTCTTCTGTCCAGACTCCAGCTCCTCCCATTACCGGCCTGATCTCCCATGTGTTTCAAGCGGGCGGATTGTCCCATCGACCAGCAGCTCCAAGCCATTAGGGCCGTGTGTGTGGGGAGAGGGTCGAAACCATCATGGAGAATGCGTACCTCATTGGCCCGCCAGATGTCAGTCACAGATCCACTCCGCAATGCCATTCACGGATTGATCTGTGGATAAGTCCAACTATTCTCATTCCCATCCGCCAACCTCATAGGCTGACATTCCAAGAGGACGGCGGCGAGCTGGTCTGACGCTCGGTGGCGAATGCAATGTTTATCACAACAGTCTCCGCCTTCCTATTGAATAATTTGAATCTCACTGTTTTTTTTGTTCCAATGAAAGCGAAATTACCCCCAAACTCTCTATATACGTAATGAAGTGCAATATTGTGAATGAAACTAGTCACTCCGATACTTAAGAAAGTATTAAAATGAAAGATGTCAACACTCAACGATTGTAACGAAGCCTGCATTTCATTTATTTCAACCTGATATGTTTCCCACTGAAATAGTATGTGTTCAACTGTATCATGATGACAAAACTTACGCAACCCCGAGTGATATTTTACAAGATGACATAAGGAAACATTAAGCATAGTATGCCCAATGCTAAATCGTGTAAACCCCACACTTTTATGTATTCTGTAATGGTGTCTCCCCTTGTACCCATTATCCCACCAGCCTTTCTATAAGCCCTTTCTTGTTAATCCTAAAATCCTCTTAACTTTTGATTTGTTAAGTGAAAGGTCATGCCCAACAGTTGACCTTATAACAATTTACACAACGAAAGTCAACCAGCTCATTCCTCCCAAATCTTCTGTGTGCAGGGACCCATAAGAAGAGAAAAAATCATTCCATACTTTACGTATGGTGTAATGTTTAATGAGTTTCCAGCAGATTTTCTGATCGACTGCCACAATAACCTGTTTTAAGACACTCATGCTAAAAGGAATTTGAACGAATTACAAATTTACACGGATAAATGGTTAGTAAGTAATTTTTCTATCATTCTTTGTAATTCAGGGACTAAGACGGCTACACCAACATTCCCAGTTAATTTATCTTTTGATCTGTCCGTAAATGTGGTCAAAATTATTAACACATCATAATATTGTTTTCTGCATATACTGATGAACCAACAGCTTCTCAGGCATAACATAATCCTTTAAATTTATTAACTTGTTAAATCTGAGATCAACTGAAGTCACTGGGGGTAGATCACAAGGTAGGGCAACCGAGAAGGCAACGTTGGGACATATTGCACAATCCAAGAAACCCACATTCTTGTCCTGATAAGAGCCACGACACAAAAAATTAATAAAAATAATATTCTTCCCAACAGTTCCCAACAGTCCTCCAACACATCTTTAAGAGGATAATAATCTCTTTGCCTCCTCAAATTAAGCCAGTATGTTAAAACCAACTTCAGCCTTAGATAATTTAAAGGGTAATTGTCCCATTTCAACCAGTAAAGCCGAAACAGGGAACAAATTTACTGCACCACAAAACAACCTTAAAGCCAAACAGTTTACAATTGTAGAAGAAGCTGGTCTATAAGCCAGACAGCCATAATCAAGAACAGATCTAATCAAACAAATATAAATGAACAACAACGTTTTTTCGTACAGCACACCAAGGATAACCACATAGACAGCTGAGTATATGTATTGTTCCTTTATATTTATCAATCGTTTTACTGATATGGTGCCTCCAGGTCAGATTATTCTCCATCCACATGCTTTGAAATCTTACCTTCGACCCGTCTTGAAGTGTTTGATCATATAATTTCAAATGAAGTTCAGGTTTATTAATCCTGTCTGTTAAACACATAACTTCCGTTCTAGCTGCAGAATACTTCAATATTCAGCTATTGGCTTACTGGCTTACTGTTCAAACATACTAATGTCTCCTAATCCAGAAAGCCCCTTCATATGTACATTGTAATTTACCCACGCCACTACCTATCTCAGAGAAAATACAAAGAATCAGAATATTAAATAATAAACCGATAAAAATAGAGCTTTGTAGGGTCCCAGTCTCTAACTCTTTGAAACCGGAATATAACCTCCCCACCATTAATTGCATAGAGCGTTAGAAAAATGATATAATCTTCCCCCTCTCCTGATTTCCATAGCTTAATCAAGTCTGTTCTTCCATAATTATATCATTTTATAATATCAAATCGTACTGTTATTAAACATTTTTATCAACAATACTTTTCTCACATCCTCTTCCAAATCTAAACCTGAATCGAATATCATTCAACATTCCAAAACCAACTCTGATAAAACGCTATGTCACTTTTTTTTTCAAAATATAACTCAAGCGCTCGATTACTATCCGTTCAATGAGTTTATATAAATAGGACCATAATAATAACAACCATAATAACAACTAGAAGGATCAGACGAGGAGCTGCCGGGTTTTAGAATCGACAGTACTGCTGCTATTTACTTAGAGTTGTGAAAAATAACTCCAACAACTCCAGAGCAACATTAAAACCCCTGTCTGTGAATGAAGTATTTCTACTGCTAATGCCGCATACGTTTCATTCACTTTTCACAACTCTACACCCTGTTCCTTTCTCTCTCAAGCTGACCACAACCTCCTACCAATGACTTATCACGACTAAGAAAAATATAACCCTGCACAGAACAAAAATAATCATACGAACAACCAGCGTTCCTGAATTCATACAACTTAGGGAGGATTTCACAAGTCGGAAATAATGTGGTAAAGTCTTGACGTTAGAAATCAGGCTTCTCGCGTCCCCGCACAATATTTTAATCCCATTTTGCAACTTCACGAGTAGACTGGCAGCCATCGGAGCTTCATTTACAGCTTCCAGCAGAGCACCGGGTGCACCAAGATACCTTTCTGCAGCTTTTACAATGAGTTTAATCTCCCCAGTGGGAGAGATGTCGGAGCAGTAAAATTCACCACCTCCTTTATAAACGTCACATCACGAACTTCATTTTATCCAGCAGTAAAATATCTTTCCTATGAGTACTGTGATACCGACATATATCCATTGATTTCACAGTCTGCTTTCCGACTTCATCAAGACTTTGCACCAACTCTGCGTCCGTCAGAAGATGCAGAATCTCCGGTGGCTACCCATTTTAATTCCACTTCCCGTTGCCATTCCGATATGTCAGTCCCCGCTCCCGATGAGGCCGCAAAGGAAGGAGACACAATACCTCATATTCCGTCTGTGTAGCTTCCAACCTGATGGCATAAACATCGATTCCTCAAACTTCAAATAATGCTCCAGCTGACGTCTCTTTCACCAATACCTATCCCCTTTTTCCTCTCTCACCTTATCTTGCCTTGCTAGTCCATCGCCTCGCTCTGTCACCCCTCGCCTCGCTCTGTTACCCCTCGCATCGCTCTGTTGCCCATCTCCTCGCTCCATTACCACTCGCTTCGCTGTGTTAACCCTCGCCTCGCTCTTACCCATCGCCTCGCTCTGTTACACCTCGCCTCTTTCCTTTCTCACATGGTCTTCTTTCAGCACCTATCATACAACCCCTGTTCCCGCCCTGTATATCTTTCAGCCATTAACTTCCCAGCTAGTTGATTCACCTCTCCCCCTCTCGTTTTCCCCTGTCACTTTGTGTTTCTCGCTGTCTCCTCACCCTCTTTTTAAACATACTCTTCAGCTGTTTCTCCCTCCCTGCCTGCCGAAAGGACTCGTCCCGAACATCCGGTGATGCCGCCTGGCCTATTGAGATCCTCCGGCATTTTGTGCTGTTGCCCGGGTTCCCAGAATCTGCAGATTTTCTCTTGTATGTGATTGATCTTTTTGCTATTGGGTTGGAGGCGACCCTCTACGGAACATGAGGTTTTGTCCCTCCTACGTGAGTGTGGACTCATCATGGACGCGGACAGATATGACAGACTGGGAGGCCGGATAGAAATGGGTGGCTCCCGGGGAATCAGGTCTGATGCAGGGAGCAGAGGAAAAGTGTTTGACAAAACAGACCCCGGTCTGTACCGGCAGAGCAAACCGTATCGGAAGATCCCGAAAACTCACAGGAGAAGTTTCACAGAAACTTCTACGAAACTGTTCGGAGTCCTGAATGATGGCGACGGTGTAGGCCATGTTTCGCTTGCAGAAGTTACTGCCAGGAGGATGATCAGTGAGGAGGGAGGAGTGGACAAAGGAATCAAGGAGAGAATCATCCCCGCTGAGTGCGGAGGGGAGAATCAGGGTTGTATTGCCGCCGGTTTTGGGATCACTGCACAGTGACTATCCAGGCTCCTTCTGATTCTCCAGTCCTAAAGCAAAAGTCACGAATCCTTACTGCACCTTCCGAGATTAATCACCGAGCCAGCCGACAAGAGATGCGCACAGTACTCCAGCTGTGGCCTCGCCAACATAGAGCAATACAGCAAACGATCAGGCTTTTCTCCTCCTTGTTATTCCGAACCGATTGAACTGGGCATTTCATGGCTTACTCAACCAATCACTTCTACCTACAGAAGGCCCACATCCCTCCATTCCCCACACGTTCAAGTGGTATCTAATATCCCCTATCGCAGCTGCCTCCCCCGCAGCCCCTGCCATTCACTCCAGACACCCACCACTATGAGTATGGTAAAAAAATAAACGGGCAATGCCCATCTCCTTCAAACATTCTGAGACATGTTTAAAATTACTGTCTTATATATGTTTTATTTTTTCACTGTAGAACGTGTAAGGGGAAGCTACAAATTTATAAAATACATAATCAGTGCAAAAATGATTCAGGAGGTAGTGTCTCCCCTTTCACCTTAAATACATGCCCTCTGGTATTAAAGATTCCTCCTGACGGAAAAAATACAGATTGTCCACTCTGTCTGTGCCTCTCGTTTACCGATAAACGTCCCTCGAACTCTACCGCTCCGGGGAAAATATCACTAAATTATCCAATCTCATCTTATAAGTATTGATACTTGGCCCTTCCAGGCCGACTTGTTGCCCAACAGTCTAGTCCCACCTGTATGCGTTTGTTCCATTAATTTTGGGAGATGAATTTGCTTAAATGCATATCTCAGTCAAACGGCCACAGGAGCTAAAGACACCTTTTCCTGCTCTAAGAGTCTATGACTAGTGGGGACAAGCTCCCTCTACATAAAAGTGCGCCTCAAATAGCCTCGTCCAATTCCTGGCCTTCTCGCGTGACTTAGCCTCTAAGCCCGGCGAAACTGATTCTACTGACAGGAGAAGAGGTGAAGGCGGGTCCTCGCGCCTTAAAACCAGCGCTTCGGGTAGGTGGAGCTCGGCAGACTGGGAACGCAGTCCACCTAAGAGAAGGAAAACTCTGATTTCAAATTCCGCTGCCTTGCGGCCATACCCACTTATGGGAAAGGCTTCGAGAGTAAAACCGGAGGACAAATCCGGAGCTGGACACCACTTCCATGGTTAAAGTTATACATACCTCTGTCAAGGGTCCTGCAATTTCTGTACTAGACTTCCACAAGGGTCAGGGTGATAACTTGTTGTAGTTTTGACCACACTACCACATTTGAACCGAGTAAGGCCCCCCTGTCCATCCTTCTCCCCTTATCCCTTCATACCCTGAACAATTAGGAATCTGTCAACCTCAACCTCATGCATACGCAGAGATATGACACCACACTGTTTCATGTGACAACGAAAGGCACAGATTTACCACTCTTTGGTTAAGAGAATTCCTCTTCCTCTCCGTTCTTAAAGGATGTTCCTCCATTCTGAGTCTGCGTCCTCTACCACAGGAAATATTCTCTCCATATCCACTCTTGCAGGGCATTTCACAATTCGATAGGCTACAGTGACCGTCTACCACTGTACTCCATCTACCACTCCCTTGCCCATTTTCTTCATTTTTCTAAGTAAGTTTGAAGCCTCTTGACTTCTTCAAAAATACCTGCCCCTTCACCTGTTTTCGCTTTGTATGCAAAAATTGCAAGAAAGCATCAATTATATCATCCAAATCATTGACACATGGCGTAAAAGGAGTCGGTCCCAACACAGAGCTCTGTGGAAGAACACTAGTCACAGGCAGCCAATTAGAACAAGCTCCGTTTATTCTCACTCTTCGCCCCTTGCCAGTCGGCAACTGTTAGAATAATCTCTTTAATACCATGGGTTCGCAAATTGTTAAGTAGGCTCATGTGTTTCTTCTTATCAAAGGCTTTCCGAAATTCCAAATTCTCAATATCAACTATTTCTCTTTTGTCTATCCTGTTTCATTATTCTTCCAATAATTCAAATCAGGATTGTCAGACAATATTTTTCCTTGAGGAAATCATGCTGAATACTGCCTATTTTTTCATGTGTCTCCAAGAACCACAAAACCACCTCCTTAACAACAGACTCCAGCATCTTCCTAACCACTGAGTTGATACCCACTATCCTTTCTTCAGTCTCTCTCCCTTCCATTGATTCTGGCTGGTCTGCTGAGTTCCTCCAGCATTTGTTGTGTTGCTTGGATTCCAGAATCAGCAGATTTTCTCTTTTTTTGTGAGAGGTAAGGAGGAATTTTCTTAGCCCGACAGTAGTGATCCTTCGGGATGCTCTGCCGCACCCTGTGGAGGCCAAGTCTGTGGGTTTATTCAAAGCGGAGGTTGGTGAGAGCATCAAAGGATATGGAGAGAAGGCAGGTGTTTGAGGTTGAGTGGGTATCCGGATCAGCCATAATGGAAAGGCGGAATAGCTGGGTTGAAGGACTAATTCTACTCCTTTCTACTTTGTTTTATGGTCCAATGTGCCAAAAGCTTTCTACACGACCCAATCTACTTGTGAAGCCACTTTCAATTAACTATAAATCTGTGTTCCCAGATCCCTCTGATCTACCGACTGCTCAGCGTGTCTGCACGCACCCCTAAATCTGTACGCACAGTAAACCGCTGATACCTTCACTTACTGATTAGATTATCCAAGTAAGAATAATTTCAATCTCTTCACAAAATGGCGCCTGAATCATAAAAATGCAAGAACAGAGGTCAAAGATCAAATTGAATGTACAAAGGAAACAACCTTGAGATTCGTCAGAGCTACAAATCAGCAGACATGCACATTGGATTATCCCAGAGCAATAAGTCTTTTAAACAGTCCACAAAGCGGCTGCCTCCACCAGAGAAAATAATTCAACGTTCAAAGTGCGTTATTATTACAGTATCTAAAAATGCAACAACTGAGAGTCGTCACTCCTCCAAATCCTGAGAACCCGGAAATACGTGCTCACCCCCAGGCCCATGATCATGCTCCAAAACCACCGATTCCCCAAAATCCGTGTGCACACCTAACTCCGGCAGCATTCCCAAATCCACACCCACACCCAGATACGTGCGCACTCCGAAATCCACATGCAAACCTATGCTGGAGAACTCCCCCTAGATCTGCGCACACCCTCAAGTCCGTGTGCACCGAGTCAGTATATGCCCGGGAATGCGCCTGTGCACCCCAACGTTTGCTGAAAGAACTGCAATTTCTACGCACATCCCCAAATCCCCGTGCACCCTCATATTCCACAAACCACTCCAAAATCAGCGCACGTCCTCAAATCTCTGTGTAACCCCGAAACCGTGCTGATTACCGAAACTGTCGACGCCTCTACGTCCACATTAGATTTTCCCAGAGCAAGATTCATTTCAATTTGATCAAAAACAGCTGACACCAACACAAAAACCAAGAACAGAAGTCAAACATCAATATGCATTTATTAATAAAGTTTAAATGAAACAACATTGAGAGTCGATACACCGACGCCGCCGAATCAGTGTGCACCGGCAAAGCAAGCGACACCCCAAATTCCATGTGCATTCAAATCTGTTCACATCCACGTGCACCATCAAATCCGTTTGCAACCCAAATCCGTGTGCACCCCTTTATCACCAAAAAAGAAATTACACCCGGTATAGACACATATCCCAAATCGGTATGCACCCGCACATACGTGTCCACCCCGAATCTGTGCATAAACCCACACAGGTGACTCCCCCAGAGCATATCAGTTTAACACTTATAAAAATTGCTGTCTCCTCCTTGAAAAATATACATCTATAAGTGCTCCTTCAACTGAACTTTGCTGTTGCTATTTCTTTCAGGTAGAGTTAGCTATTCTGTGAATTATTTGAAATGATTTTTTTCTGGGATAACGAAATGTTTATGCTGGGGTGTCAGCGCGATTGCGGGTGTACACAGATTTGTGGATGTATGCAGACTTAATGTTGAGCCATCGAATATGGGGATGATCACAAATATGGGTTTGCACACTGTTTTGTGGGTGTCGGTGGATCTGGGTTAGTGACGAATCACGATTGATTCTGAAACTGCCTTTCTTCCCGGGCGTCTCAGGGCTCATTATCCCTCACTGGCAGTCTCCCAACTCAGTGCCGAGTAACCCGCCTTTCTACAGTCTCGTAAAACCAGGGTTTACACACCTCGGTCCCGCCAAATCCGTGTGATTAGGTTGTTCGCCCAGCCAAACCCCGGTTTGTGTGAATGATGTCTAGTTTGCTGTCCCTGTTTCAGCTCGTCGCAGGAAATAATAATATTCATAAATTGCAGCTTAACTATGGAATTAGTCGAGAAATTAAAAAAATAATATAAAAAGGAGCCCATTATAATTAAACAGTCAAATCTTCCAAAGTCATATTCCCCGATGCCCGGTAGACGACAGAACTTTGTCTCCGATTCTCTGCAGCTTCTACTCTCTTCATTATCTCCAACAATACCCCAAACACTGTTGGCAGTGAAACTTTTGCCAGAACGATATAATTTCCCACACCAGCAATTGTCGTGTCCTCATGACTTTGCTGGCCAATGTCGCACCAGGGAAACAGAGAGTTGCGCCTATGCCCCTGCTGGAATAATTCACTACCATTTACAAATATATTGGAGGTTCTGATGTCACGAAATTCCTTTGAGCACTGTGTTATTAATGAGGGGATGATAGATCATTTCAAAGTCATGAGGACACGACGAATTCTGGTGTAGGAAAGTATAACGTTCTGGCAGAAATTTCACTGCCAACGGTGTTTGGGGTATTGTTGTAGATAACGGGAGTTTACGAATGTGACCATCCTCTGCAGGAGAAAAGGCTGGATGGGCTTTTATTTTGCCTGATACCGGTGTGTGTCCCTGTCTTTGGTCGACTTGTGCTCAGGACGCAGCTTTATTAATAAAATGAAACACCGAGGGGACAGAATATTTCACCGCCCTAATTAACAGCTCCCTGAATTTTGACTGAGTCACCGCGTAAATAAATGTGTTTGTGCAGCAGCTGAAATCATAGGTTTTTTGGAGACTGCGGATTTGGAGTTGTGAAGTGTTTTAATTTCCAATACTTTTATAACCTCTGCACTTTGCCCTTTCAATTGCCGCACATAGATTTTGTGGTGCGCTCTTATTCGGGGAAGTGTGGTGTCGAATATGGGATTGCACTCGAATCAGCGTATGCCAGCCGGTTTAGATTTACACAAGAATTCCGGGTTGCGTGTGAGTATTTAATATCGCGTCAGCCGTTTTGTGTGCTGTTTGAAAATGATTCTTTCGGATTAGCTAATGTGCATGTGGAGTTTTCAGCGGGCTGGTCTGCAAAATGATTATGGAGTGCGCTCCTGTTCAGGGATGCGCGCAGATTTGGGGGTGCTCACGGAATTAGTGTTACAGCCAGATTCGGGTAAGTCAGCCGGTCTGGAGTTGCAAATTAGGTTTCGGTTGCGTAACGACAGCCATTTTCCGAACTATTTGAACGGATTTCAATTGTTCGGTAACCCATTATGCATGCGGGAATGGCACTGATTTGTTGATTGTGTAGATTTAGGGCAGCCTCGGCAAATAGGGGGATGCCCACTGATTTGGTGTTACTCATTGAATTAGGAGTGAGTAGGTCAACATAGGGATTTTTTCGGATTTCGGGGTCTCTCAGAGTTGTGCTGTCTGCGGATTTGGATTTGTGACGTATCTCAAGGTCGTTTCATTTATAGCTGCTTCCCTTATCAATGCACTGAAAAGATTCTTGTTCAGGGATAATCTAATGTGCACGTCGAGGTGTCAGAGTGTTTGGGACGGACAGATTTGAAGTTGCATGAGAATTTGGGGGAGCACTAGGGGTGGGGACGTCTGTGATTTGGGTGTACACACTGATTTGCAGGTTGCTTGCGGATTTGGAGGGGCGCACAGATTTGGGGGTGAACATGGATTTGGGGTGTACGCGGATTTGGGAATGCGTCGGCCAATATGGGATGCACAGTAATTTGCAGATATACACAGGGTTAGTGGTATGTAGGCCACATACGGGGTACATACCGATTTGCGGATGTGCGCGGATCAGATGTAGGGGTGTGTTGTCGAATATTGTGGTTCACTTGGAATGGGCGTGGGTTCAGTATTGCGTGCGAATGAGCGGGTTGACTGTTTAGTTACAGAAGCTGTTAAAGATTCAACTGTACTTATGTTGAAGTAAGTACAACTTACTAATTTATTTGTCTTTCTTATCTGCCTGTGAATACTTCTATCTCACAATGGCTACAAAGATTCCTAAAACTGGGAAAAAAGAAGCTTCAACGTCTCTGTCTGCCAAGATTCTCTCTATCCCGGAACAGAATCGATAGAACATTATAATTGATATCAGAAATGGATTTAGGTCTTCTATCAGTCAGCTGGAGTCAAAATTGGATCAATTTAACGCCAGAGTGGATGACCAAGTCGAACAATTATCTCGCATCGAAGATTTAAAGCACTTGTGCTCAGGACGCGTCTTTATTAATAAAGTGAAACACCGAAGGGACAGAATATTTCACCGCACTGATCACCTGCTCCCTGAATTTTGACTGAGTCACCGCGTAAATAAATGTGTTCGTGCAGCAGCTGAAATCACTCAGCAAAAGCCCGACGTAGATAAAGATCCATTCAGAATCATTGAAATCGAATCCTTTTCCTGAGACCTGATAATATATGAAATTTACAACCGCCGTCATCCACAGGAGGATGAAGCTGCCGGAGAGGGTGAAGAGTAAAACCACAGACCTCCTCCTGCTCTCCAGCTCCGGGTCACTGCGGTTCTCCCCCTTGTTCTGACCCTTCAGCCCCTTACGGACCCGACTGGCCACCAAAATATGCCTGACTGTCAGGGCGTTGAGCAGCAGGATCCCAGCGAAAGGGAGGAACGGAGTTAAAACTGTATCGAGCCAGTCGTATCTTATCCACCGGGGATCAGTGAAATAACTGTCCATCAGTTCACAGAACCACGGTATATTGTCGATGATCACACTGGGTTGCCGTGTGAAGTATAGGGGAACATTTTCCATACAGAAAAGTACGCCGGTTGTTGTTAGAACCACAGCCGCAGTTTTCCCGGTGCAATATTTTGTTTTCAGCTTCTGGCAGCAAATGGCGACAAACCGATCAAAGGTGAAAGTGACGGTGAACCAGACAGAACATTCTCTGGCTGTGCCCCTCAGTACTTCCATAACACTGCACACAGGGGTGATGCTCAGAAAACTCCACCGGAAGTAATGCCCATTGATACTAATCAAAATGGCGCTGGTGACAATGGTCAGTAGATCGGCCGCTGCCATAGCCACCAGGTAGCGGGTGGTGCAGGTAGAGAGGCCGCACTTTCCCCGGGACAGGATCGCAATCGCCACTAAATTCACTGCGTGTGGGGGGGGGGGGGGTGGGAGGCGGGGATCGGGGAAGGCAGAGGGGGATGGGGAGGGGGACGGGGGGAGAGAGTGAGGGAGAGAGTGAGAGATAACAGACAGAGGGCATTACTGAACACATTCCTCAAGGGATCGGGTTTCAGCTAAAGGTCTGGAGCACTACAGTCTGTGAACGGCTGCTAATTTAATGGGTCACTGTCTCCAACCTGCCTTCTTCAGTGTGGAGATTAGACAATTTTGTGGAGAATCGTCGGCGATAAAAGAGATCTGCATGAACAACAACGATCGGTGCTGATCCCGATTCCAGTCACTAACGTGGCCGATTTCACTGATTTAACCGTGACTGACCAGGCCCCTGGAAACTCAGCATCTGATGGGGCCGGGAAATGATACGGATGGAAGCAACACATAAAAAGTACTGGAGGGACTCAGCAGCTCAGGCAGCATCCATGGAATTGAACAAACTCCGGTTTTGGGCCGAGTCTTTTCTACAGGACGAAGCGGTGCAATTTACGACGCGTCTCAGAGGGAAAACAGGAACAACTCAGTAACCTGAGGCTGAGCGGCTCCGTTAATGGATTAATTCCACAGCGCAGTTCAATTCGATAACTCTGGTCAGCAGATCCGCGGACAGTGGTTCAGATGATCAGACCCAATTATTAACACCTACAACAAGCTGGAGGAGCTCAGCAGGTCGGACAGCATCCGTGGAAACGAGCAGTCAACGTTTCGGGCCGAGACGCGTTTCCACGGATGCTTCCCGACCTACTGAGCTCCACCAGCTTGCTGTACGTGTTGCTTTAACCCCAGCTGTGTTCTTTGTGTTTACAAACCCAGTTATTGACCGACAGGCAGTGAGATCCGACTGTGACAGACTCCACATGGAGACGTGAAACACAGGACCAGGGTTTCTCTCTGGTCAATAACTCAGAAACAGTGAACTTTACAATGTAAACCCATCCCAGTCACAGCTTGCGGGGGAGCTGCCTGTCCCCACACGGGGACAACTCCGGACAAGGTGACATTGAAGGCAAGAACAGCGTTCGAGTCGATCACGTGAGTTTGATGAGAGACAGGAGTTTACTCCGCTTGTCATTAAATATGAAAAATCAGAGTGTTGAACTGACAGGATCAATATCTCTGACGGATATTTCTACAATGAGCATCAAGTTAGAATCTTATAAAATGACCATGAACAGATTCACATGGTTAACACACAGAAATACCAAACATGAACTGCTCTGCTCACTCACCAGGAACTCCAATGACGGCAATGAACACGTACAATACTTTCTCAACACTTCTATACCTATCGAACAATGCAGGCATTTTCTCTGTCCAGTGACCTGTCCTCACTGTGCAGCAGGCGATCTCTCGGAATGAAATGTTAAGGCAGCACATGCCTGCGGTTTTAATACCATTTAGCGACTCCACAGGGACATTTTCAACAGATTTAAAAATAACTGCTTTGGATGTCAGGCAGGTGCAATCCCCGTGGTGACAGATTGCGGTTAAATAATTAACTAGTGCCATGTTTGGACTGTTTGTGTGAATTAGTTTGTCCCAACAAAGGTAACTGAACCTTCCGTGGTATCTTATCAATTCAATGTGCTCCCACTGTAAATATGTACTTCAATGGATCAATTGAGAGACACAGAATATTGAAGTAAATTATGTCATTGTAGCTTGTAAAATTGTATTGTATTGAATCACCTACTGTTACCATTCCCCTCGAGAGTTTAAACACTTGGAATAGTTTGTGTTTCCGGGACTCTAACGAGGGTGTCGTCAAGAAAAGATCTGCTTGCGATGGTGAATAAACACTTTCATATCCATAGAAATCACCCCCCCCCCTCTCAAAACCTTCAGTGACATAGTCACAGTCAGAACATTTCGGTGCTCTTCCAGGACCCACCCTTAACCCTAATACATGGCCATAAAGTCCATTCGGGGGAATGAGTATGTTTCAAACACATCACCACGTATGTGTTATAGAACACGGCGGAGCGCTGGAGTGGCGAATAAGAAAGTGTGTAGCGTGTTTCTGTGTCTCTGTGTGGATCGACTCATTGTCTCTCCCTGACCCTCCCTGACTATACACGTGTCCACGGACCTCGAGTTCAATTTATCCCCTCGGTTCAGTCCCGTATCTTCTCTTTCCCAAAGTGTTGCATTGAACGTGGCCGTGTTTAGGGTGGTTCAAGAGTCTCCGGCATTCCAAATAAAGTTTATGGGGCGGATTCCTACTTTAGTTTCTACAAGCGGTCCAGCTGCACCATCCAACAATGTGGTGAACACATATTTAACTTGGACTCCCCACAGGTAACTCTGGATACAAGTCGTGGCTTTTCATCAGCACCATGAGCAATGCATTGTAGGTAACACAGCTGTCCTTCCAGGGGCAATGCGCCATTGTTACATCCTGACAAATCCCAACCCACCCGGGCTGTGGGCAATCAAAGGCAAAATAAACTTTGTGTCCAGAATTGCGTCATTTCTTTGGGGATCCAGTACTCATAACAATGGGAACGTAGGTGTTCCAACCACGTGTTTGACTACCCCGGCAGTAGGCGGCGCTGTTGAACTCGGTGGCAGCTCATCCTGATCAGCACTCCGTCTCCCTTCATTCTGCCACTGCAAACCTTGTTCTGTAATAGGGTCGTTTTAGAACCCTGTTTCCCCTTACCCTTAGACCGAGACGGGTTAGCTTCCCTTCCTCCGTTTCATATAAACCGTGAATCATCCTGTCTGCTGAATGCACTGGGAATGGTTCTGAGAACCGTCTCTCATTCACCCCTCCAGCACTCAATTGGGCCACGTCAAAGGGACAGAATACCGTGTCACACACGCCCCACACTCCCGGCTCTGGTGTGTCCTGCCGTCCCTCCGTTACTACAGGCGCCATTGGGGCACTGAGTATTGAAGGTTCTACCCACTCTCGGAAAAATCTGCTGGGAGGCGGGTCACTTCCCCAATAATCCTGGCTTTGACACTGTTAGTCCCGGAGTGCAGGGACAAAGGATGGCAGACGTGGCTGTTCCTCATGGAGATTGACTGTAGTGGTTTCCCAGCACGGTCAGAATGGAGGTTGCTGTCTCTGCTGGGCCTTGATGAAAAGAGCACGAAGCAAGCAGCTGTCAGGCTGGGGGAGGAAGCAGAAAGAGCCCCTCACTGGGTATGGAGCTGGAGAGAGGGGTTGAGCTCGAGGTCAGGAACAGATGGGCAGTGACTTGGCCCTCACTTCTGATCCACCAGCTGGACAGTGTAGTGGTTAAGGGTTGAAACACTCTGAGAAGGTTGGGCACTACCTGACCATATCTGCCCCTGGACAAAGGCTACGATTACCTCATCAGGTGACTGAAGAGAGCAACCCGGTGTGTGATACAAGCGTCGCTTCATACGCTAAATCATCCCAATCTGCATCACCATCATCGTCAGTCCTCGCACATATCACTCCTCTCCGAGCTGAGAGTTCACTTTGCAGATTTTCCATCTGTTTTAAACACTTGCGAACAGCGCAGCCTTTCTTCTCAGCTGCCGATTTCTTCATGACATTCACAACGGCCGTAAATCCCGACCCTGACTTTTCCTTTCTCTAATTCTGTATCCGCCTGTTTATCCTCCTCTTCCGTTTTCTCATTTTCTCTTGTTAATGTCACTGAGCCTGAAACTGACTAATGTGGATCAAATTCACCTGATCCTGCTCCGTCAGAATTTCTAACTCTTCCCTATACTTACACAATTCCTCTGTCAGTTTCAGTTTTTTCTCTCTTCACTTCTGTTAGATCATCCAACAAACATTCCATCATAACAATTTTAATCCCTTGTAATTTCTTTAATTTATTTTCACTAACTATTTTCCACAATTCTTCCTCCAGAGTCCCGGACCCTCGGCTCTCAAACTTTCCTAACCACTCCTCATAATCTCACCATTTCCTTCAGAATTAACCATGAAAGTAATCTCTGAAATCCTCTTAATTCCTGGGTTCTTCCTGTCCTTTCTCTTTCACAGTTTCGCCCCAGGGAGCGAAAATATGTTCACCGTTCATCAACTGAATTCAGTTTGGAAACTCACCAGGCAACTCGTAATTAATCAAAACTCGCACTTTATTGTTCCTACACAAAGAACAAAGTAACTATGTTGACCCCAGGCTAACAACTTAAAACATGAGTTCCACTGTTCCCTCTGTAGTAATACACACCCTGACCACTTCTCAAATTCACAACACTGAAACAGGAGATCCCAATTTGTCCAAAGGTTTGATCCTTTCTTCTCTCAGTCCCTTCCATGGGGGTTCTTTATTGTGATGGTTAGTCTCAGGGGTTATCACACCTTTGCATTTGGAACTGTTAACTTGTTTTGAATCAAGTCTTATTTGAATCATTTGAAACAACTCATCAGTTCAGTGGACACATCTCACTCCTATTGGCTGAAGTCCATCAGGCTGATGACTAACAGATTTCCATTGGATGTAGTCCAAGGGCTACACAACATCATGCCAAAGGTGATTTCTTTTGTTCTCCTCCACTATGGTTCCAAACAGACAAACTGTGACGCTCAGACTCTCAGCAGAAATATCGAGATTCCTTCTGCAGAACTGCCACTGTACGTAATACACACCTTATCTCAGAGTGACTTCAGGTTCAGAGATAACGAGATTACTTCTGCAAACCTGACCGTGTACATAATGTATGGTTTATGTGTGAGTGATTTCAGGCTTAGAATGGGAATACCAGAATCTTCTTGTGTTCAGTTGATCTGATTAGGTTATCCCATAGTAATCAGTTCACAAAATGGGAGTTACAGAGCAGCTTCACAAAATGGCAGCCTATATTCCTTCGACCTCACTGCAAAAACACAGACAATTGATCACTCTACTTCCACTGTCATTGATCCATTCACGTTTGATTTTTTTTTTGCATATGTAAATTCCTTCCTGACCCACAGTGGTGTATTTTAGTGCAGAGCAGATGGGATGCTCCTCCTGTCAGATGTGGGAATTCTGGATATCTAACAGTTTCCCTCATGATTATTTACAGGAAGTGAACCCAATCACAGTGCCTGACTGACTGGTTCAGGGAGGTGGATGTACTCAGGATCATTCAGGAGCCTGAAGATACTATCAATGAAACATCTGAAGAGGTGGCCAGACCCAGAGTGCAAGCTTCGGACAGGAGAAGCGTAACCACCAGCAGAGGTAAGGGTCATTAGGAAGACCTTTAGGTCATTAGGATGCACAACTTACAGAATCCGAACTTCATAAAACTATTTTTTCAATGCAATCTGTTAAACTTTCGGGACTTAATGATTATCCTGTAGAATAATATTAAAAAATTTTTGGAAAATCGCTTTTTCCATATATGTTGGAGATGCTTCAAGATTCTTTTGAGAAAAGTGATTTACCCTCTACTTTTTATGAGACTTCTACTTCTTTAATCCTCAAAAAGGATAAAGAGCCGACTGACTGTGCCTCATACAGACCTATTTCATTATTGAATGTTGATGCTAAGATTCTGTCAAAGATAATGACCAATCGGTTGGAGAGTATTAAATAAAATCATTTTGAAAGATCAAAAAGGCTTTATAAAGGGTCGTTATTGTTTTTCAAATGTTTGGAGACTATTTGATTAAAATTATACATAAAGCTCCTATTGCCACTGTTGTCACTAATAACTGTAGGTCTCCTTTTTTCAGCTATCAGGGGATTTTAATGGGATTGGTTCTATTATTCTATCTTTTATTTTTGATAATAAAAAACCAGGAATTAGAAAATATCATTTACAAAAGTTGAAAAAGGACGGAGGTCTCGCTTTACCTAATCTAAGAATATATTATTTGGCTGTTAATTTGCGATATGTGTCCTTTTGCTTATATTAGGGTAATAGGAATGATCTGCCAATTTGGGTAAACCTGAAACTGAGAGTTGTGAAACAGTGTTATTTAACTCCATTATTAGGAGTTGCTCTACCTATCCAATTAGCTAAAGTTGCTAATTTAAACCTATATCCTGTGGTTAAGCACTCTTTGCAAATTTGGCTCCAGTTCCACAATTTTTTAAATCTTAAAAAATTTAAACGTTGGAGTATAATTTATCGTAATCACTTTTTTAAACCTTCCTGGAGCGATCCAATTTTTTTGTTTACTTTGGAAAAATAAAAGTATTACTTCTTTTTTAGATTTATTTAATGAAGGCAGAATGATGTCTTTTGAACAATTAGTCGATAAATATACTCTCTCATATTCATACGTTTTACAATACCTTCAAGTTAGATATTGTTTCAAAAATTCAAAAACATTTAAGTAATTTTCCTTTCATATTGGAGGCTGACTTGTCAGAGACTATTATGAATAAAAACCTTTAGATGAAAGGTTCTATTGGAAGAAATTAAAATTTATTATTACAATGGGATAAGCGTCCTTTACTTAAGATTAAACAAGATTGGGAGAAGGAACTCAGTTTGACGTTAATATGGGAGGCTTGGACATGGATTCTGAAGCTGGCTAACTCTTCTTCGATCTCTGCTAGTCATTCACTGATTCAAATTAAAATTTTTCGAAGGAGGGACTTCCTAAAATATTTCCCAATGTTGACAAGTATTGTGATAGATGTAAAACTGAAATAGCTACACGGACACATATGTTCTGGTCATGTTCTATATTAAAACTGTTTTGGAAGTCAGTCTTTTCGACAATTTCAAAAGCACTCAGAATCAACTTACAACCTAATAAATTTACTGTGCTTTTTGGAATAATTCCTCAAAATATCCATGGCATTTCTGTGTCTGACCAACATGTTATTGCGTTTGTTACATTGATAGCTGGGAGGGCCATCTTGTTGAAATGGAAGGACATATCAGCTGTAACTTTGTCACAATGGTTCTCTCAAGTGATGCTGTGTCTTAGTTCGGAGAAAATTAGAAGTCGAACCTTTGAACCTTTATTTGATTTTGAGAATGTGCTCATTTGCTTATTATTATCATTTCTGATAGATTTCCTCCACTATCTAAGTGTAATTGTTTTTGATTTATCTTTCTTTCTTGTTGGCGGTTTGATGTTTATTTTTACAAGCTTTTTGTATGACGCATGGCACCGGGGTTATACCCCCAATGGGTTTCTTTTCTCTCTCACTTTTCTTGCTTAGTAGGGTTTTTTTAATCACAAAAATGTTCAATCTTTAAGATAATTTATTTTGAGGCATTGTGAGTGTTGTTCCTTCAATGTACCTGTGTTATTTTTTAATAATAATGATAATAATAATAATAAAGTTTGAACAGAAACAGCTGAAGAGGTGGCCACACCCAGAGTAGAAGCTTCGGACAGGAGAAACGTGACCACCAGCAGAGGTAAGGGTCATTAGGAAGACAGCGCAGGGCTGTCCTGTGGGCATTCTCCTCAGCAGAACACTTTGTTGGATACTGCTGGGTGGGTGGGGAGTTGATCCACTGTCACACGGCAGCAACAGAAAGGCCGGCTGCACTGTCGGCTCTGATGCGCAACAGGGAAGTGAAAATTGAGGCCTTGCGGTAGTTATAGGAGATGATAGTCAGGGGAGAGAAAGGGGATTCTGTCAATGTGGTTAAATTTTAAATTAGAACTGATTTCTGCGTCACAGATCCAAACCATTAAACTCCAGTCCCATTAAACGTGAACATTAGCAGAGGATTACCTCCCACACCCAGTGACCAGAGTGCGGAACTGGGTTTGATAAACAGCAGCATGAATTACCGAGTTCCGCACTAACAGTCACTTTTGAACTTGATTCAGTAACTGCGATGGCGAAATATCCAGCCTGTAGCCTGTCGCCTGTTTAAACAGTTTCCCCAGTGTGAACTCGGTAGTGTGTCACAAGGTGGGATGACTGAGAAAATCTCTTCCCACATTGGGAGCAGGTGTACGGCCTCTCCCCAGTGTAAATATGCTGATGTCTCTTATGTTGAGATGACTGAGTAAATCCCCTTCCATAGTCTGAGCAGGTGAACGGTCTCTCCACAGTGTGAACTCGTTGATGTACCTTCAGTTGATATGACCGAATGAACCCTTTCCCACAGTCTGAGCAGATGACCAGCCTCTCTCCAGTGTGAATTCGCTGATGTGTCTTCAGTTCAACTGACCGAATAAAGGAATTCCCACAGTCTGAGCAGGTGAACGGCCTCTCACCAGTGTGGACTCGCTGGTGCACCTGTAGGTCAGATAAATGAATAAATCTCTTCCCACATTCAGTGCAGGAAAATGGCCTCTCCCCAGTCTGAATTCGCTGATGTATCATTACTTGAGATGACCGAGTAAATGCCTTCCCACAGTCTGAACAGGTGAACGGCCTCTCTCCAGTATGAACTCGCCAGTGGGCCTGTAGCCTGGAAGAGTCAGTGAATTTCTTCCCACAGTCTGAGCAGGTGAACAGCCTCTCCCCTGTATGAATTTGCTGATGCTCCTTCAGTACAGATGACTGAGTGAATCCTTTCCCACAGACTGAGCAGGTAAACAACCTCTCCCCAGTGTGAATTCGCTGATGTACCTTCAGTTGAGATGACCGAATAAACCCTTTCCCACAGTCTGAACAGGTGAACGGCCTCTCCCCAGTGTGAGTTCGCTGATGTATCTTCAGTTCAGATGACCAAGTGTATCCCTTCCCACAGTCTGAGCAGGTGAATGGCTTCTCCCCAGTGTGAAGTGACTGGTGTCTCTGTAGTTGCGATGTCTGAGTGAATGCCTGCCCACAGTCTGAGCAGGTGAACGGCTTCTCACCAGTGTGAACTCGCTGGTGTGTCAGTAGGCTGGATGACTGAGTGAATCCCTTCCCACAATCAGCGCAGGTGAACGACATCTTATCAGTGTGAACTCGCTGTTGTGCATGCAGGTGAGATGAGTGAGTGAAGAGTGAATCCCTTCCCACAGTTCTTTGTCAATTCATAAATCAAATATCAGATGTAGTAAACTCCTTGCACAATCAGTGAGTTAAATAACTGATCTCCAGTGAACAAACGCTGTTGTGTTCTCAACTCCCCAGTTCCGGTGGATTTCACTGAGTTACAACAGAAAACTTCATTTCAGACACAAAGCACTTTTCCAGCTGTGATGAGATAATTCTTCATCTCCAAGGATCAACAGTGATACATTGTTAAATATCTAGTAACTACTTAAATATCTGGGCAAAGACAGCAAACTGACATTGTTCTGTTTAATATTCCCATACACGATTTCTGCCATTTCTAACCTGTAAAAAGGATTTACAGAAGACGTCAATGAGTGAAAGTCATCATTCCGAGAAGTGTATGGTCATCCACTTTGTTAGACGCAATGAGAGTGCAGACTGTTTTTTCAATGGAGAGGAAATTATGTTGAAGAGTACAAGAATATAAAAGCAAGGATGTGATGTTGAGTATTTATAAAGTGTGGCCTCACTTGGACTGTTGAGAGCAGATTCAGGCCCCTTATCTAGAACAGATGTACTTACATTGCAGAGCGTTCAAAGGAAAATTACAAAAATATTTCAGTATTAATAAGGTTTGTCAGATGAAGAACATTTGATGGCTCAGGGCCTCTACTCACTGGAGTTCAGAATAATGAAAGGGCCCTCATTGAAATCTATCAAACATTGAAAAGTCTCGATAGAGTGGATGTGGAGAGTATGTTGACAGGAGTTGGGGAGTCTGAGACCAGAGAACACAGCCTCAAAATCGAGCTTTGTTCTTTCAGAATGGAGATGAGGAGGGATTTCTTTAACCGGAGCGTTGTGACTCTGTGGGATTTGCTGCTATGAGTTGCTCTGGAGGCCAAGTAATTGGGTTTATTTTCGGAAAGAGGGTGATGGATTCTTGATTAGTCAGGGCAGGAAGGGATATGGGGAGAAGGCAGGGGAGTGCGGCTGAGATGGAAATGGATCAGCTGTAATGAAATGGCGGAGCAGACTCGATGGGCCAAACGACCTCATTCTGCTCCTGTATCTGATTAATTTTTACAGCCGATATATTATGAGATAATTTTAGTCTCCTTTCTGAGCCCTGACGTCACACTGTTACAGCGAGGATCAACCCAAGTTGGGGGGAAAACTCACCTTCTAACTGTTCATGGTGCCGGCAAAATAAATTGGAGAAAACATTGGTATTATTTCAAGTTTTGGTCATGTACGACAGCACTACAAAGAGCATGTGATGTTACACGGCAAACCCTGGAGAGTTTCGAATTACTTTGCCCCTCCGCACAGGTGATTGATGGTGGAGACCCATCAGAGGCAATGCCAATGAACATGATGGGGAGGGCAGTCCTCGTTCTCATTGGAGTGTGGCATATTTGTGATGAGAACACTACAGGTCACTTGTTACCCAGGTATCATTATGTACCCAAAGCGAATGGTACTAAGCATGTTCTCACAGGTAGAAAGGTGCAGAACAAGATGGAACAAAGGTGATTTCCACAAGGACTAAAGCTGATGTAAGGATTTTGTTTCCTTATTTTCATACAGTAAAAATTGACATTTTCATTGACTGGAAGGTCAGCTCCTCAGTGCCCGGTGGTGCCCGAGTGATCCATCTACTCCCCTTCCTTCCCCTTGCGATTCCAAATACGGCCTACGGACTAACGGGGAAAACGCTGGCCCTGTCATCAATGGCTGCCTCTTTACCCAGAAACCTACACGAAGAAGAGACCCATCTATCCGCCACGGCTCCAGCGTCTGCGCTCCTCAGCAGCAAGTTCCCCGGAGCCCGCGTAGAGAGAGGGGTAAGGACTTGGACTAACCCGGGGTGGGGAAGAAAGGTGTGGCCGGTCGCGGTAACGATAATAATCCGCCCGGATCCCCGCTCCTACCTGCCGCCGAGTCGCCGAGCCTTTTGTCCACCGTGCGCACGCGCGAAACGCCCGCGCCCCTTACGCATGCGCATGTGATCGCGCGGCGATTTCTGGAACCAACAGGAGAAAGTCTGCAAATGCTGGAAATCCAAAGCGTCTCACACAAAACGCTGCAGGAACTCAGCACCTCAGGCAGCATCGATAGAAAATTATAAACAGACGGCGTTTTTTGGCAGAAAGCCTTCTGCAGGGCAGAGAAGCACGGGGGAAGATACCAGAATAAAAATGTGGTGGGGGAGGGGAAGAGGCGAGCTGGAATTTGATGCCGGGTGGGTGGGGAAGGTCAAGAAAGGGTGGGCTGGAGAATAAAGAATCTGATAGGAGGGGAGAGTGGACCAGAGAGAGGGCAGGAGGAGGGTCCCGGGAGGAGTGTAGGAAGGTGAGAAGTACAAGGTCAGAGTGAGGCATAGAGGAGGGTGACGGTAATTTGTTCTCCTGAGTGGAAATCGATGTTCATGCCATCAGATTGGAGGGTACCCAGACGGAATATAATGTGTTGCTCCTCTACGGGGAGAGGAGCTCATCTTGGCACAAGACGAGTCCACGGATCGACACGGCGGAACAGGACTGGGAATGAAGAATTAAAATGCTTGCTGACTGGTAAGTCAGACTTGTGGAGGATGGTGCGAAGTTGCTCCTAATTGATGACTGCACCCTCAGGGTGGCGGAGCAACAACTTATATTCTGCCTTGGTACGAGTGCACCAGTCTTGTCTGTTTGAATCCAGAGCCCAAGAAAAGCTCTCTTTCGTGTCTCAGTCGTCTTTGACCCCCTGAAGAACTGTTTCTGAGTGACAGCTAAGATCCACCTGCAATTCCTCGGACCACTTTCCCAACTGGTCTCGATCCCACTGTAACCTTAGACAACCCTCACTTTCTCCACACACCGGTTTAGGTGACATCCACAACCTCACTAATTGTTTGATCTGCATTCTCCAAATAATTTACACACATCATTGCCCAGTTGTAACTGGGTGAAATTACTTTCTCTTTCATCTCCCAGGGGGAACGAGACAGCCAGGACCCGGGGGGGTTCAGGGAAACACGGGCTTTCAGTGTCTGGGCCGGTGAGGAAGCCGTGAGTGGTCAGTCCACAAGACAAGACAGCAAATCCCCTCGGCAATCAAACCGACCCTCATCAGGCCTGTCCCTCCGTGTCCAATCCCCCTCTCAGTGCGAACTCAATCGCCACTGCCACTCCTTCAATGGGGCGACTGAGTCGTGCAGACGCTGTGAAACCACCTCATTTGCGTCGGGACCATTTCCATTCCACCCATCCCCAGGCAAAGGAGCTGGTTTTAAATTTGTTTTTACATTGGTTTATTTCTGATTTTAAAAGTTGTCATTTCTGTGTACTGATGTCTGTTTGTCATCCTGACCAGTTCTGCCTGAAGTTGTTTGGCCTGATTGTTTTTGGTGAGATTTGACAATGGCGTCTCCCCGGGTTTGGACCTTCATGTCCGTATCTCAAAAGGAACCGTCCCTGCTCCCACTCCAGGCTCAGCTGAGAGTGACTGTACTGGCACTGGAGACGGCCTAGTCCCTGACCTCCCAGACTGCACCGTCGGGTAAACCCCGTTACAACTGGTACCAGGATCTCCCAGAATAAAGGACGAGCCCTTGTCTGGCATCTACTGGCTCTGAGATATCTCTACCCACCCGCACAAGTACAACACTGCCCCCACCCCAATCGCCGTCACCTACCGTCAGTGGGTCCATCACCAGGGGCACACATCATGTCCTCTGGCGGCAACAAACCAGCCCGAAGACCCCGGTCTCCGGTTGGCAGCAGCTCATTTGAGGGACCCGCCATTTGGGCTCCACCTCTTTCGGGGGCAGACGTTTTATGGGTAGGTGAAGCTCGTTTCACACTCCAGTGACCCTCTGAGTGAAGAGGTATTCCCTCATGTGCCCCATAAACTCCCCACCTTCCACCCTTAACCCCCTGTCAAGTATCTCTCTGCTGAGACTCACAGAACACAATCCCAACACTCAGTGTTTCTTCATCAAGCAGCTTTATTCTTTATTACCTGCAGGGGGTAAGTTCACCTCCATTCTCACCAGGGATGGGAGGGAACTTCAAACACAGCGTTTACAAAATATTTCTTCTGTACATAAGAACGAGACGAGGTTACTGCTCCCAGCGAGCTCCGTGTTCCCGATACATTTGTTGTTGCTGCCATCTCCGGTTGAGTCGTCTCTGCTACTTCCTCATTCCTGCACAGCGTTCAGTGTTTGCAGTCACGAGTTCCTTTAGTAAGCACAAGTCCTGTTGTTTCCTCCGGCTACTTTAGTCACCTACATATATCGCATATACTAGCTCAGCACTCCGGGGTTTGTACAGCTCCATTTTGTCTCATCAAATACTTACAATAAAATGTAAAGTTCAGTACATATTTCCCCATTCCCTCCTCTTTGTTGTCCCATGACAACAGACATCCAATATCATCAGGACTTACGAAGTGAATGATGTCTTTAAGGCGGAAATACTTCAGATCTCAGAGCTTTCCTTTCCCTTATATCCCACCCATTACCTATGAGTACCCGGAACCCTGATGTCCACTCGTTTCGGTCACATGGAAGAGTAAAAGAATCATAATCTGATTATTATTACTCTAATCGTTATTCCATAATGTAAAACGGTATTCTCTCATCCAGATTCCAAAAATGGCTTCCTGAGGGTTTTTCATTGTGGAACTGTACAATGTAAACCAGTATCCCACCATCCTCCCAGAGTCCCAAATGGCCACCGGCTTCCTGACGGGTTATCATTGTGGAACTGTACAATGTAAACCAGTATCCCACCATCGTCCCAGAGTCCCAAATGGCCTCCGGCTTCCTGAGGGGTTATCATTGTGGAACTGCTCTCCCACTTCTCTCATTCTATCTGCTGCCTCTCAAATATAATCCATCAGATGAGTTACATTTTCAGATTTGTCTGGTGTGTTGGTGCAACATTCTTGTCCAATTAAAGCACACACACCCCACTTTTTATCTAATATAAAGTCTCGGGTGGCTGGAAAACGATGCTGGAGAGGCAGTGATGGGAGACAAAGAAATGGCAGACAGACTGAATAAGTATGTTGTGTCTGTCTTCACTGAGGAAGACACCAGCAGAATGGTGGGACTTCCGGGTGTCAGGAGTCAGAAGTGTGCAAAGTTACCAGAACCAGAGTGAAGGTTCTTGAGGAACTGGAAGGCCAAGTTAGATAAGTCACGTGACCCAGATGGTGTACACCCCAGCTTTCTGAAAGAGGTGGCTAAAAAGATTGTGGCCCCATTAGTAATGAACATTCAGGAATCACAATGTTCCGCAATGGTTCCTCAAGAATGTAATATTGCCAATGTCACACCACTCTTCAAGAAGGGAGAGAGGCAGAAGAAAGGAATCTATAGGGCAGTTAGTCTGTCCGCAGTGATTGGGAAGATGTTGGAGTCGATTATTAATGATGAGGTCTGAGAGTACCGTGTCACAAGACAAAATAGGCCACAGTCAGCATGGTTTCCTGAAGGGAAAATCTTGCCTGACCAACCTGTAGAAATTATTTTAAGAAATAACAAGCAGGACAGACAAAGGAGAATCGATTGATGTTGTTCACCTGGATTTTCAGACGGCTTCTGACATGATGCCACAAACGAAACTGCTTTAACAACCCACGAGCCCATGGTATTACCGGAAAGATTCCAGCATGGACAAAGCCGTGGCTGACTGAGAGGAAGCAAAGAGTGGGTATAAAGGGAGCCTCTTGAGGAGTGGGTTCCACAGTTGTCTGTGTTGGGACTGATACTCTTTCTGTTAAATGTCAGTGAAATTGATGACCTTGCTGCAAAGTTTTCAGACGATATGAAGAAGGTTGAGGGTCAGGTCGTTTTGAGGAAATAGAGAGGCTATGGAAGGTCTTCAACAGATGATAATGGGCAAAGAAGTGGGGGATGGAATACAGTGTCAGCAAAGGGTATCAGCATGCACTTTGGTCGAAGAAATGGCAGGGCTGACTATTTTCCAAATAATCCCTAAAGGTCAATTTTCAGATTGAGTCTGTGGTGAAGAAGGCAAATGTAATATCAGCATTCATTTCAAGAGGAATAGAATATAAAGGCAGGGATGTAATGTTGAAGATTTTGTAAGCACTGGTGAGGCCTCACTGGGAGTACTGCGATATTAGAAAAGATGTGCTAAGACTGGAGAGTGTCCAAAAGAGTCTAAGACCAAAGGACATAGCCTCAGAGTAGAGGGGTGTCTTTAGAATGGAGATGAGGAGGAATTTCTTTCGCCTGAGAGTAATGAATCTATGGACTCTATGGACATTGCATCATTGGTAGCTGTGGAGGCCAAATCTTCATGTACATTTAAGGCAGAGTTTGATAGTTTCTTGATTGGTCAGGGCATGATGGGCTACCAGGAGAAGGCAGGAGATTGGGGCCAAGAGGGAAATTGGATCCGCTAAAATAAAATGGCGGAGCAGACTCAATGGGCTAAATGGCCTAATTCTGCTCCAAGATCTTATGGTCTTAGAACAGCCTCACATTTAATGTCAGCAAGAGCATGGAGCTGATTGTTGAAATCAGGAGGAGGAAACAGGATATCCATGAGCCAGTTCTCATTAGAGATCAAAGGCAGAGAGGGTCAGCAACCTTAAATTCGTCAATGTCATCATTTACGAGGATGTGTCTTGAGCCCAGCATGTAAGTGCAATTATGAAGAAAGCACTGCAACGTCTCTATTTCCTCAGAAGCCTGCAAAGATTCAGCATTACATCTTATATATTTATTGTTATCATTTCCTTTTGCATTTGCACAGTTTGTTGTCTTTTGCTCAGTGTATTTTATCTACGATGTTGGGTTCAGGTTTTCATTGATACAATCATGATTCTTGGATTTACAGAGTTTATCCCAAAACAACAATCTCAGGATTGAACATGGTGACATGCGTAAACTTTGATAATAAACTTACTTTGTAAATTTTGAACTCTACATTTAAATCTGTAGATACTCTCTCAAACACACAAGTGGCTTATAATTTCTAAAGGTTCAGCATCTACTGGGTAATTCATTTCGCTCCGATCAGAATGACCGTCCCATCACAATGACCCCTCTTCTGAGGCACCCCATCTACAGGAAAAATCCCCGAATCAAACTGGGATCACTATTTCAAGCGCGCACACACAGACAAACACACAGTTGTTTCAAAGGGCGACAATCAAAGCTGTGCCTAAAAGGAACAGGCTGAGCTGCCTCAATGACAATTACTCAATGGTGCTCACATCTACGGTGATGAAGTGCTTTGAGGGGTTGGTCACGACTAGAATCAACTCCTGTCTGTGCATGGACCTGGACCCACTGCAATTTGCCGATCATCACAATATACCTACAACAGACGCAATCTCACTGGCTCACACTCAGCCTTAGATCACCTGGACAATAGCAATACACAAGTCAGGTTCTGCAACTGGATCCTCACCAGGAGACCACAGTCTGTGTGGATCAGAATAACATCTCCTCCTTGCTGACAATCAACACCGGCACACCTCAACGATGTGTGCTCAGTCCACTGCTCCACTCTCTCTAAACCACGTCTGTGTGTCTAGGCTCATCTATAAACTTGCCGATGACGCAACTATTGTTGCTGGAATTTCAGATGGTGACGAGGAGGAGCGCAGGAGTGAGATAGATCAGCCAGTTGAGTGGTGTCGCAGCAACAACCTTGCACTCAACATCATGAAGACAAAGGAATTGATTGTGGATTCAGGAAGGGGAAGTCGAGGGAACACACACCAGTCCTCATCGTGGGATCAGAAGTGAAAAGGGTGAGCAGTTTCCATTTCCTGCCTGTCAACATCTCTGAGGAACTATCCTGGGCCCAACATATTGATGCAGTTACAATGAAGGCACAACATCGGTTATATTTCATTCGGAGATTGAGGGGAATCGGTCTGTCACTAAAGACACTTGCAAATTTCTACAGATGTACTGTGGAGAGCATTCTAACTGGTTGCATCACTGCCTGCTGTGGAGAGGCCACTGCACAGGATCGGAAAATGCTGCAGAAAGTTGTAAACTCAGCCAGCTCCTTCATGGGCACCACAGCATCCAGGAAACATTGAAAAGATGATGCAACAAAAAGGTGGCATCCATCATTACGGACCCTCATCACCCAGGACATGACCTCTTCTCGTTGCTACCATCAAGGAGGATGTATAGGACCCTGGAGACACTCTCACCGGTTCAGGAAAAGCTTTTTCCCTCCACCATCAGATTTCCGAATGGACAATGAACTCAAGAATATTTCCTCGGTATTTTCCCTCATGTTTTGTTTCAAATTTAATTTTATAAATACTTGTTGTAATTTATAGTTTTTATTACAATGTACTGCAGACACAAATGAACAAATTTCACCACATATGCGGGTGATATTAAACCTGATTCTGATACACAAACACACACAGCTGGGCTCAGACATACAACACTCCCACCTTCCTCCCTTTGTGACACCCTGCTTGCTCTGTGGCACCCGGTATGAAGCTCAAACTGTTGCAACACCTGCCCTTTAAATTCATGGCTGAGGCTGCGTTGTGTCTGTTCACTGTTTGAGTTCGATATTAAATGAAGAGGATTGAATGGGAAGGAACGTTTGAATAGAAGAATAAAGATCTCCTCTGAAGGTATATGGGGTCCTGGTGAGAGCGTACATGGAACACTGTGCACAGGTCTGGTCTCCGTCCCGGAGTCAGCCTGTGGGATGAAGGAAATGAAGAGTTTTCCCAGATTGATATAGGAGGTGGGGTAGTGTCCTCGGAGAGATTATACTGATCGGGCCTGTCTCAAAATTAGAGAAACAAAAGGCCGTCTGACTGAGACTGAGTCTCACAGGGTATTGACAGGGTAGAGGCAGGAATGATGTTTCCTTTGGCTGTGGTGAGGAACCGGAGTCACAGAATCCGATTTCACCTCAGCAGGAGTGAGATGAGGAGAAATTTCCTCACCAGTGCAACAAATCTTTAGAATTTTCTCCACAAGGTTTCTAAATTTGAAGGTCAAGTGTTGGGGTTCTGCGATGCTGGGAACATTGTGGGAAAGTGGCGCTGAGGTCAAAGCACAGGTATGTTCTGAGTGAAAGGCAGAACAGGCGCAAAGGGCCGAATGGCCTGCTCCAGTTTCCTTTTACTAAAGTCCGAGTTTACCTTTGCGCCTGGTTCTCCCTTGACCTTCAGCCTGTCCTTTTGCACAGGGGAGCGCTCACACTCCGGAGCTCCACCAGCAGCCGCTGCGGGCCAGCACCCGGATCCCAGCAGCAGGAGACAGGACTGGGAGGAAACTCCGGACAACAGGCCCCGATCCACGGCGGGGAAAGACCGGGCTGAAACATCTCACGGAATCTCCGCCCGAATCTTCACCTCCGCCATCGGAAGGATTCAAAACTCCGGCCGCTGTTGGAGATGTCAGTCACATTTTGTTCTCAGAATCAAAGCAAGTTCCCCGAGGCTCAAAGTTCAAAGTAAATTTTATTATTATTCTAAATATTTTTTAATTTTTATTGAACACAAACAAAAACAGACACACTGAACATATGCTAACATAGCCAGGGAGTCACACAAGTGCAGCAACAAATATATAACTGTTAACTTTAAATATAAAAATTAACAAGGAAATCCGCTCTAAATACTGTTGGACAGAAGGGACTGTATCTAAGAGGAGTCACAAAACAAGAACATTTACAGAGATAACACAAAACATTCACAGATTTGTACAGTCTTTACAGCTTTCTGGTTATGGGAAATTCTCAGACTATAAATGTATAGTTTGAAATCTGATGTAAAAATATAAATGAAGGTTTCTTATTGCTGTGATTGCATTTACGGATATAAAATTTGATGTAAATTAACAAAAGATTTATGATAGAGCAATGATCCCCATGAGATTTGGTGTTATTAGTAAACCCAGATAAGACATTTTCAAAACAAAAACTAAAATCCACATTACGAAATTGACAAATATCAACCCTAAATGTTTTAACATACTCACAATCCCAAAACAGATGAAATAAATTCTCTGGATATAAACCACAAAAATAACAGTTCGTTTCAATATCAGAACTAACTCTTGTCAAATAAACACTGTTTGGATAATATCTATGTATAATTTTAAATAAGCCCCAGATACTCCTCCACCTCAGATTCCCCAAGTGACTATTCCAAAAACTAACAGAGTAAATATAAGTCGCCACATACAACTCCTACAAACATACAGAGCAAAGCTACAGAACGGTAACTATATCTGGATCACTGAAAGATCAACCAGAGTGCAGAAGACAACAAACTTCACTAATGCAAATAAACAACAGAGGATGAAATAACCGCAGCGGCTGCCGATAGATGTCCGGTGCTCTCAGCACTCCCTGTTCAATCTGACAGGACAAGAAACAGTGTGGCGCAAAGGTAAACTCGTGTTTCAGAAAATAAGAAACAGAGAAGGTGTGGCCATTCGGCCCCTTAAGCCTCTTCTGCCCTTCAATCAGAACTTGCTTGACCTTTGACCTCAGCACCACTTTCCTGCAACTTTCCATCACCGCTGAGCCCCAGGATATGTCCATTCAATTTAGGAACCTTGTGGAGATAATTGCAATGATTCACTGCACTCTGGTTGAGGAAATTTCTCCTCATCTCAGTCCTGCTGAGTTGTCCTCGGATTTTGAATCTGTAAGCGCAAGTTCCACACCTTGCGGGAAACATCATTCCAGCCCTTCCGCTGTAAATATCCTGTGTCACAATCTAGAGATTGTGTGTCTCTAATTCTGAGACAGGAATTTGATCTGTCTCAGTCAAACCACCTCATATTTCACTCATTTTGAGACAGTCCCAGTACGATGATTTGTTGTGGGAGCATCTCTATGGACAGCAATTGAGTGCAGTTATCCTGTGTTGTTCCACAGCCTGATGGTTGAGGGGTAGTAACTGTCCCTAACCCTGGTGGGGCGAGTCGTGAGGCTCTTGTACCTTCTACCTGATTACAGCAGTGAGAAAAGAGCCTGCCTGTGTTGTGAGCCTGATCACAGCCGCCTGTATCACCGTCCCCTCTGGCCTGTCCTGTCCGGGACCAAAGGGATTGTGGAGAGTAAATGTGGCACACTATCAATTATCACCGTGATCCGTCCAATCTGGCCTGCCCCATCCGGGACCAAGGGGATTGTGGAGAGTAAATGTGGTACTCTGTCGAGTATCACTGCGATCCGTCCCCTCTGGCCTGCCCCATCCGGGAACAAAGGGATTGTGGAGGGTAAATGTATCACTGTCATCCAGGCTCTCATCCTGCCTCTTATTATTCTTGTCTGTGATTGCAGTGCGACAATCTCTGGCCCAATGTCCCCTCTTTCTACAAACCCTGTTTCTGTCCTTAGCCAAGTATCCTCTTCATCTGCACCATCCGCATGATCCTGACACCCGTTCTGGGTTCTTCGTTGGGACCTGAACTCCATCTCCTCACTACCGGGTCTCTGTGCACACTCTCGCTTTTCCCCAGTCCCTTTAAAGAGTCCATATTCATTAGAATCTATGTCACCTGGGGCCAGGTCTGACACAGCGAATTGAGATTAGTTAACTTAAAGGAGCCGGCAGGCTTGGGCCTGAGAGAGTTTAGAAAAGTCTGCACTGCCAGCTGGACATACTGATCGATCCAGCGGTTTGCCGGCATTGGACTCACACGTATCCTTAAAACGAGCTATAAAGTACGCAAGGGATTCTCCTTTTTTCTGTCGTTATCGGGTAAATTCACCAAAATCCGCCTGCAGTCGGGCTGTTATTCAAATGGGTTCCCTTACCTCAGTGACCCACTGTGCCATGGCTTGTACTACATCAGCCCCTCTGGTGGCTCCCGGTCACCTTCGGGCATCTGCCTGGGAAAGGGGAACCCACTCCTTGTCTCTGCCCGAGAAGTTCCATATATAACCCTGAGGAGTGGCACAAGTCCACGGGCAGAACCTGGAAAGTGGAACCCACTCCCTGTCCCTGTCTGAGAGGTTCCATATATAACCCTGAGGAGTGGCACAAGTCCCGTGGCAGGGTCTGGAAAGGAGAACCCACTCCCTGTCCCTGTCCGAGAGGTTCCATATATAACCCTGAGGAGTGGCACAAGTCCCCGGGCAGGGTCTGGAAAGGAGAACCCACTCCCAGTTCCTGTCCGAGGGGTTCCATATATAACCCTGAGGAGTGGCACAAGTCCCCGGGCAGGGTCTGGGAAGCGGAACCCACTCCCTGTCCCTGTCTGAGAGGTGCCATATATAACCCTGAGGAGTGACACTAGTCCCCGGGCAGGGTCTGGAAAGGGGAACCCACTCCGTGTCCCTGTCTGAGAGGTTCCATATATAACCCTGAGGAGTGGCACAAGTCCCCGGGCAGGGTCTGGAAAAGGGAACCCACTCCCTTTTTCAATGAATTCAGGTAAAGTCCCTGGTCCGGACAGTTATACTGCTGAATTTTTAAAATCCTTTTCTTCTTTTCTCGCTCCATGGTTTTGTAAAATTTTTAAAGATGCGTTAACCATAGGTAAATAACCACAATCTTTTTATGATGTCTCCATTTCTCCAATTCTTAAAAAATGATAAAGACCCCACTGAATGTGAATCCTATCGGCCAATATCCTTGCTGAATACGGATTGTAAGATTTTTACCAAAATTCTTGCCACCAGATTAGAAAAAGTACTACCTCAAATTATCTCTGAAGATCAGACCAGATTTATTAAAAACTGTTATTCATCTTTTAACATTAGAAAATTTATTAATATAATTTATACTTCTCCATCTAAAATACTAGAATGTCATTTCCTTTGATGCTGAAATAGCGTTTGATAGAGTTGAATGGCTATATTTATTTTATACGTTGCAGAATTTTAACTTAAGCTTGAAATTTGTATCATGGATTAAATTAATGTATTATAAATCTTTGGCTTCGGTTCTTACCGATAATCAAAGATCTCCTTTTTTTCAGTTGTCCCGTGGGACGAGGCAAGGCTGCCCTTTAAGTCCTCTATTATTTGACATTGCTTTGGAACCTTTAGCCGTTGCCATTCGTGAAACACCTAATATTTTTGGTATTACCCGTGGGTAAGGGACTTATAAGTTATCATTATATGCTGATGATTTGTTACTATACATATCTGACCCTGAGAGATCTATTCCTGCTATTTCATCCTTGCTTGCTCAGTTTAGTAGCTTTTCTGGCTACAAACTGAATTTTAATAAGTGTGAATTATTTCCATTAAATATGCAAGTGCCAATTTATAAACACTTACTGTTTAAAGTTGTCACAGATCATTTTACTTATTTGGGTATTAAAATTACCAAGAAACATAAGGGTTTATTTAAAGTTAATTTTTTACCTTTAATTGAAAAAATCAAGCAACTTGTTTTCAGGTGGTCCCCATTATCTCTGTCATTGGTTGGTCGAATTAATACTAACAAGATGATAGTATTACCCATATTTTTATATTTAATCGAAGCATTACCAATTTTTATTCCTAAATCTTTTTTTGATATTATTGATTGCAAAATATCTTCATACATGTGGCAGAATATAAATCCTAGATTAAGTAAGAAATATTTACAGAAGATTAAGTAGGAAAGTGGTTTGGCTTTGCCAAACCCAAGATCTTACTACTGGGCAGTTAACATCCGATAGTTAATACCTTGGACACGAGAATTGGTCGTAGTACCTTGCCCACAATGGGTAAATTTGGAGTGTAAATCTGTACAAGACTTCTCATTGTTTTCTATTTTAGGATCTTTGCCTCCTTTTGCTTTATCTAAACCAAATAAACAAATAACTAATCCTGTAGTTAAACATACACTAAGAATATGGTTTCAATTTCATAAATTCTTCAGCTTGAATAAGTTTATCTTATCAACCCCTATTATTTCTAACTTTTTGTCCAGCCCTCTTTTATGGACTAAGCCTTTGTGTTATGGAAAGCAAAAGGTATAACATGTTTTTGTGATCTATTTTTAGATAACAGTTTTATGTCCTTTGAACAGCTATCCAGCCTAAAACTCATTTTTTTTAAGATACTTGCAAGTTTGAAGTTTCTTGAATGTTAGTCTTTTCTGAAATTATGTCCAATTGACATTACAGAAAAAAATTCTGGCTCTGAATCCGTGCCAGAAGGGTTTAGTAGCCATCATTTATAATATGATCATGAAAATACAGCTAGGAGTATCAGAAAAAATTAAGAAGGAATGGGAAAAAGAACTTCACTGTCTTATACCCACAGAGCAGTGGGAGAAAATTTTACAATTAATCAATTCTTCTTCTATTTGTGCTAAACATGCCTAATACAATTTAAGGTTGTTCATAGGGCTCACATGTCCAAGGATAAACTCGCTCGATTTTATTCTTATGTTAATCCAGCCTGTCACAGATGTCATTCTGAAGTCGCTTTATTGACCCACATGTTCTGGTCTTGCCCCTGTTTGCAAAACTATTGGAAAGATATTTTTGGTATTATTTCAACAGTTCTGAATATCAAATTGCAACCACATCCTTTTACTGCAATTTTCAGTTTACCAATGGTGGATAATAGTCGTTTATCCCCCCCCCCCCCCCACAGCTTGGCGGATAATTGCATTTGTTACATTAATGGCTAGAGGATCTATCCTATTGAATTGGAAAGAAATTAATCCTCCAACGATATTTCAGTGGTTTTCTCAAACTATTTCTTGTTCGAGTTTAGAAAAAATTACAAGTGTTGTCTTTGACCCTTCAGTTAAATATGAAGAAACTTGAAGACCATTTATTCAACATTTTCATATGAGCTAAACTGACTTTTCCTGAACCTGACTTTTATTGTCCTTAATTATTTGGATGGAGGTGCGGAGTTATTGACGCTACTGTGTATAGTTGATATAATGAAATGGCCCATGTCGGTTAGGTATTTTTTCCATTTTTTTTTGGGGGGGGGTTTCTTATTTTCTCCATTTTTTGTAACCACCATGAGTTTGGGAGGTTATTTTCATCTATTTGTATTTATACCTTAACCTATTAATTATGTACTCTCAAGCTCTTTGTATTCATGTTTCATTTATGTTTGTTTAAAATCTAGAAAAAGATTTAAAAAGGACTATTCTGAGGAAAGGGTGGAATAGGCGCAACGGGCCGAATGGCCAGACATGCTCCTGTTGGTTATTTTCTGAAGCACGAGTTTACCTTTGCACCTGCTTCTCCCTTGGTTTTCAGCCGTTCGGATTGCACAGGGGAGCGGTGAGAGCTCCGGAGATCCACCGGCAGCTGCTGCGGGGCAGCTCCCGTCTCCCAGCAGGAAGGGACGGGTCTGGGAGACAACTCCAGACAACAGGCCCCGATCCTCGGCGGGGAAAGGACGGGCGCCTCCGTGTAGCTGAAACATCTCACGGAATCTCCGCCGGTCGCTTCAGCTCTGCCTTCGAAAGGATTCACGACCCGCCGGTGGTGCAGCCAAAACCCGAGGCGCAGCTCCTGGTCTCCGGCCCACTCGGTCCCGGTTCCAAACAGCGTCCCTCCCACTGACACCCCTCAGCCAATGGGAACATCTCTCTCCCTGCGGTGATCTCTGATTGGCTGCGTTTGTGAGAGGACGGGCTGCTGCTGGGAGCTGGACATGTCAGTCACAGTTTGTTCTTAGGATTTTGATTCTGTGATCCCTGGTTCCACTGCCCAGCCAGGAGAAACATCATTCCTGCCCCTACCCTGTAAATACCCTGTGAGACTGTGTCTGTCTCAATCAGGAAGTTTCTCCATGTGAACCTTGTGTTTATGAAATTGGTGACAGTTCTTTCAGACCAGCAGCTTTGACCACAAGGACACCAGACAGTGGTCAGCACGGAATGTCCTGCAGTTACTGCAGGAGAAGGACTGGATGGACACAGTGGAGTGATTCCCCGAACAGACAGTCCAGACCATCTGGCAGAATGCCTCATCACCAGATCTCACCAACAGGCAGCAATACCGCACCTGTCTGATGGCGAGAGGGGCTCTCCCAGTCTGATCCTTGCTGCATGCCCGGAGATCACTCCCACAGCGCGCTGCCCCGAGATTACTGCAGTGGAGACGAGAGGGCCCCTCCCAGTCTGATCCTTGCTGCATGCCCGGAGATCACTCCCACAGCGCGCTGCCCCGAGATTACTACAGTGGAGACGAGAGGGGCCCTCCCAGTCTGATCCTTGCTGCATGCCCGGAGATCACTCCCACAGCACACTGCCCCGAGATTACTACAGTGGAGACGAGACGGTCACTCACCTCTTTGCGGACTGTCGGCTGGCGAAGATTTGTGGAGAAAGATGCAAGGGCCTGTGCCACAGCAACTGCGTGACAGAAGGCTCACTGATCCTCGGGCTGTTCCCAGGACGCGCAGAGAAACGGACAGCGATTGCTGCTGGAAGATCATCAACTCGGGGAAAGACGTTCGAAACTTGTTGGCCTGCCATCACACCGAGATGTCCGGAGAGCAGCGGTTCCCAACCTCGGGTCCACGGTTACTGGTATCGGTCTTTGGCACAAAATGTTGGGAACCCCTGTGATGCACCATCAATAACTCTCGGAGACATGAGTCAAGGTAGGCGGTTATTGGCCGGAAGAAAGCACCGTCAGCAGCAAGCGACCAGCACACAACATCCTGAAGACTGAGGGAGGAGCAGTGCCTCCAATCGCCTTTATACAGGGGTCTGTGGGAGGAGCCACAGGAACAGTCAGCGCACGGTGGCGGTGGGGGGGTGTCCAGACAGGTATATGTAGTTCACCACACCCTGTCATACAGGAATGCTGCCGACTGGCACAGTCCAGACTACAGGGACACCATTGGAACTATCGGGTCCCTCTACTACTCGACTGGGAGAGGCCGGGTTGGCTGAGGAAGCCTCTCAATTATTGTTCACCACCCCAGGGGGCACATGAGCGACAACAGAACGAATGTAAATTCATTGGGTAAAGGGATTGGCACGTTTTATCACTCTAAGTATTTTATATAAAGCTTATTTTGATAAAAAAATGTATCAACGTCTGATCTGTATCCAGAGTGAAGGAGACCAGGCCCTCTATAGAAGACGGGTCGGACATGGGTCAAGTCACGAAGTTTTTCTCACGAAGGGCTGTTCAAATCAGGACCTCACCGAGAAATTAACATTTTCCACCCTGTGACGTAGAATATCCAGTCCTGTGCTTTTTCCTGCAGCCACGGGTCGGTCATCACCACTGCATCTCTCTCCTCACAGCACAATATTCTCTCCGCATCCCCAGTTTAATGGCATGTTTTCACTGTTTACTTATTCACCGTTTTACCCTCCACTCCGACTCTCTTAGACCTGGAGAAAGATTAAAAAAAACGAGCTGCTGGAGGAACTCAGCGGGTCGGGCAGCATCTGTGGAGGTAAATGGACAATCGGCATTTCGGGTTGAATCAGTTCAGATGAAGGATCTCGATCCGGAAAGGTCCTTCAGCTGAGGCTTTTTGTCGATCTAGGTGTTTACGAGATGGGTTTGCTGGGCTTATGGCCAACTCACCTACGCTCCTCGCCGGGATTAGACAGTCCATTGGGCGTTTTCTTATCTTTTCCCTGTTTTATTTGTTTTTTATCCCACACTAACATGGAAATAGCCAGAATTTCCACTGAACATATCCAGCAGCAGAGTGTTCACTCCCTGAGACTGCAGCGCGCGTAGTGGACAATCGCGGTACTGCAGGGGATCAGCTGCTCCCCGAAAGTGAAAATATTCTGAATCAGGAAGTTAACATGGCTTCGAAAAGAAAGGCCGAGAGTTGGACCGAGGAGGCAATTTGTCCCGTCTGCCTGGATTACTTCACCGATCCGGTTATTCTGGAGTGTGGACACAACTTCTGTCGCTCTTGTATCACACGGTATTGGGAAAGGGAGCAGAGAAACTCCTGCCCGGAATGTAGAGAGGAGTTTGCTGACCGCACCCTCAGGGTGAATCGGGCCTTAGCAAATCTGGCTGAAAAAGCTCGAAATCTAAACCTGAACCCGAAAGGGAAGGAAAGGAAACGTCACTGCAAGGAACATGAGGAAGAACTGAAGCTGTTTTGTGAAACGGACAGGACACTGATCTGTGTGATCTGTAGAGACGCGCAGGAACACCGAGAGCACCGCTTCATGCCGATTAAAGAAGCTGTTAAAATCTACACGGTAAAAATAACATTAATTTAATACTTAACGCATTTCCTTTCTCCTACAAATCATCACACGAGCCTCTATAACTAACACATCATTCTCTGCAACTTCTGCCGTCTCCAACGGGATTCTAGCATCTCTCCGTCCCACAGCCCACCTCCGCACCCCGCAACTCACCGCTCTCGATACGGATCGCGCTCTACATACTGTATCTCCCTGATCCACTCGCTCCTCCCCACTGATCTCCCTCCTGGCACTGATACTTGAAAATGGGACAAGTGAGACCTGACTCCTAACCTCCTCCCTCGTCACCATTCAGGGCCGCAAACAGCCCAGTTCCTCCTGTTTCTTCCATGGTCGATTGTCCGCTCGTATTAGATTCCTTCTTCTCCAGCCCTTTACATCTTCCACCTGTCCCCTCTTAGCTTCTCACTTCATCACCCTCCACACCATTTCCCTTCACGTTGTCTCACCCGTCACCTGTCAGCTGGTTCTCATCCCCAACCTTTTTATTCTGGCTTCTGTCCCATTCCTTCCCAGTCCCGATGAAGGGTCTCATCCTGAAACACCGACTGTTTATTTCCCCTGAATAGATGCTCCCTGACTCACTGAGTTCCTCCGGCATTTTGTGTGATAATCGGGTTTGATCACCTGTTTCTTTTGATGCATCTTTGTTTCTATTTCCTTCGCTCTCTGACTTCCAGGATCAGCTAAAATCTTCCTTAGACTCTCTCACAAAAAAGAAATCAGACTTCCAGGAAAAGGAGCAGCAACAGAAACAGAAGATTTCCGGAGTTCAGGTGAGGCTTCCTGAGCGGAATTTCTGATATTACTGTCGAGTTTTGCTCCATTTAATGCAGAATAGCCGAGTATCGCAGCTCCAGTGACCTGGGTTTGATCCTGACCTCTGTTGCTGTCTGTGTGGAGTTTGCATGCTCTCCCTGTGACCACGAGAGACTCCAACACATCCCAACGACATGTCCGATGAATGGTTATTACAATTAACCCTGTGAAGTTGGGTATGCGGGAATCAGATGGGGGTTTATGGGTCAATGAGGGAGAATATGTTTCAGGAAAACGTGAGGGAATGGTGTTGACGGGAATGCACTCAGAAGTAGCATAGACTCCAATAGACCAAACTGAACGACAAAAGGAAACAGAGCGCAGCAATGCAGTATATTAATCTTCACCTTTCATTCAACAGGAACAGTCACACAGCATTCAGTCCCACGTCACATCCCAGTTTGCTGAACTGCGCCAGATTATCACTGAGAAAGAGCAGAGCTTACTCAGGGATCTCAGGGAAGAAGAGAAGAGAATTCTCAACCCAATGGAGAAAAATCTTCGGGAGATTCAAGAGAATATAAGTTTTATTCAGGAGGAAATCTCAAAGATAAAGGAACAGATGGATCAAAAAGACAACGTGATATTTCTCAAGGTGAGGGATTCTATTTCACTTTGTTTCTGTCAAAGGGCACTAAATGAATAGTGGTATATTTGAAATAAACACAGCACTGTGGCCAATTCTAACAAAACAATTGCCGCTGCTGGAGACCTCACACAAGTTGTTATACCTGCATGACGCACCCACCAATCACTCCAATAATGACATTTCAAAATGTCCAAGATACGCTTTCAGTCCTTCATTAGTAAAATACAATCTTGAAGCGATGAAGCTTCAGGGTAATTCATTGTAAAGTAAGCTGCAACACAGCGGTCAAGAACAGAATGACATCCGCCCGTCCTCCCCTCAAAACTGTGAAGAACAAAGTATGAATACGTAACTTATTCCCTTCACTTTTACCACGGCCCCACTCACCAGACTGGTTATCGTCATAAACACGTAACGCAGAATACAATGCAGACAGAAGACAGATGCATTGCTCATACACACAGTATTTACAAATGGCAGTAAACTGTTTCTCACCAGAGAGTTGATGCATCTATTCAGGGTTGTTGTTGTCCCAAAACTGGACTTCCACAACTTCTGTACATCCCAGGACAGAATGCAAATTTCTCTGAAATTATTTACTCTGATCGTAACACAGAACTGCTGACTGTGTCCTTAATTCTGTATTAAATATCCTTTAAAACTCTCATTAACTCCCGGTTCCATTCACAGACTGTGAGTGTGTCTGGTGCGGTGGGTGTGAGGGTCTCTCTGTCAATCCGTGAGAAAAAAGAATTTGACACACATCAGACTTATCTTCTATATCCAGATTAGTGAAACTATTACTATTACTGTCTTTTTACTTTTACAGATAACAATCAAATGAACGTTCAATTGTTCAAAACATAACCAGGCCATTTGGCCCATTTCCTCCTCTCAATTTCCCTGCTTCACAATCCTCCTGCCACCTACTCAGCACAACCAGCAATCGTGCCCTGAAATCTCTGGTCCCTCACGTGTTTATCCATCCTCCCTTTTACATTCAATCTCTGCTGTTCCATTTCCACCACTCCTGTGGCACTGAATTCCACATCCTCCTCAATAAATTCCTTGTGGAATTTGTTAAAATCCATCTGGAATTACATCACCTCACAAGTCTCCTCATAAATAGAGGTACTTCCTCCACCCGCACACAATCGCGTACATCACTGATCTTAAATTCCTCCATCCTATCACACTGACGTCATATCCGGATGAAAATGCACAGCCTGTCCTGTCTTCCCTATAAGTTTCATCCTCTCAGTAATGGTCTGACATTCAGAAACTTTCCTTGTAAGTTACCCTGTGGTTCTGTATTGTCCGTGTGTGTGAGTGATTGCGGGAGTGGGAATTTTCATCACCTGGTAATGATTTGGATCAAATTCTGGATGTGGACAGTAAGTCCAAGTCTAATCCGATTTGTGTTTTATTTATTTCAGGAGGAAGCTCGTCGGAACAGAAGGTAGGACATGCTCTTTACTGAAACCCTGAATGGATTTGTAAAATAGTTCAAAATAGCAATTTATAACCAGCAGTTTAATATTTACAGGATTAATGACGATGTCCAGGAATTGTCAGTGACAGATGAGACCCTACCGGTTGAAAAATTCGATCACCCCTATTTGTTGAACACAGTACTGAGAGAAACGCTTGATGCTATTTATCGAGGTAAAACTTACAAACATTCATTTCCCCTTGTTTATGAAGCTCAATTTAGTTTCAATTTGAGGCAAAGATTGTCTGTAATACTGGGCTGAAGGGGAACTGAAGTTTATTCCACATCAACCCCACCGACTGGGAGGCATCACTGTCACATGGTCAGCTGGAGATGTCAGACCCCTGGACACACCAGCACAGGGTCACAATACAACCAATACACGGGACTGGCAGATGAACCACTGTGTCCTGATCCCAGGCACATTGCACTAACACACCAGGACATGAGTTTGGATCTACCAGAGGAACTGGGAATTTAATACTGACGATAATATTGTAGGGAATAACAATGAGTATCAGTGTGGTGACAGGGATTGTCAGGAAAATACACAAGTCCTTCATGTGCCCTGTGAGTGCAGACTCTGACTGACACAGGTCTTCCCCCCTTCTGGGTCAGCAACTCTCACTGTTGTTAGAGGCAGAAGAGGGGAGTGGTCGTGATCGGGGACTGAATCGCCAGGGGAACAGACGGGAGAATCTACTGATGTGAACGGGACACCCGAATGCCTCCTGGTTGCCAGGGTCAGGAACGTCTTGGATCGTGTCCACAGCATTTTAGAGAGGGAGGGAAAAGAGCCAGATATCTTTGTAAATTTTTGACAATGTCATTGGAAGTAAAATCAAAGAGGTCCTGAAAATAGAATTTGGAGAGCTTGGTAGAAAGTTCAGAAGCAGTACCCCCAGGGTTGTAATTTCTGGATTGCTGCCTGTGCCACGTGCTGGTGAGGGTAGAAACAGGATAATTTGGCAGATAGATATGGCTGAGAAATGGTGCTGGGGACAGGGCTTCAGGTTCTTGCATCATCGGGATCTGTTCTGGTGGAGGAATGACCTGCTCAAAAGGGATGAGTCGCACCTCCACCCGAGGGAGAACAATATTCTCACAGAGAGGTTTGATAGAGCTGTCGGGGAGGGTTTAAACTAATTTGGTGAGGTGAGGGGTTGGAAGTGGAGTGAAGCGATAGAACTGACAGTAAAATGCAAAGATTGCATGCAGTCAGACTGTCAGATAGGGCGGACAAATGAGAGGAGAAAATTGCAGCCAGCAACGTGAGTATCAGTGCATTAGAGATGCAGATTTAAAAAGGGTAGCAGATACAGTACACAAAGTGTTATATCTCAATGCATGGAGTATGAGAAATAAGGTGGATGATCTTGTTGCACCATTACCGATTGTCAGGTATGATGTTGTGGCCATCACGGAATCATGGTTTTAGTTGGGATCTGAATGTCCAAGGTTACACAATGTATCGGTGGTGTAGGAAGGTCGGGTGAGGGGGTGGTGTGGCTCTGCTGGTAAATCAGCAGCAAGATGTGACATAGGATTGGAAGATGTTGAATCCTTGTGGGTTGAGGTAAGGAACTGCAAAAGTAAAAATGACACTGACACCAGTCATATACAGGCCTCCCAACAGTCAGTGGGTTGAGGCCCACAGATTACAACTGGAAATAGAAAAGGCTGATGAAAAGGACAATGTTATGATAATCATGGGAGATTTCAACATGCAGGTGAATTAGGAAGATCAGGTTTGTAAAGGATCTCAAGAGAGTGAGTTTGTTGAATGCAATGTGATGGCTTTCTAGAGCAGTTTGTCGTTGAGCCTACTCGGGGATCAGCTCTACTGGATTGGGTGTTATGTATTGAACCAGAGGTGAGCAGTTAAAAGAAACCCTTAGGAGGCAGAGCTCACAACATGGCCAAAAATAAATAAATACTCAAAACAAGCTAGCAAACAATATCAAATTGTTTTTCAAGTATTGTAAAAAAAAAAAAAACAGAGATAAGAGTGGATATAGGACCGCTAGAAAATGAGGCCGGATATATAATAACAGAGGATAAAGAGATGACAGATAAACCAAATATTTTGCACCAGTATTCACCATGGAAGACACCAGCACTGTGCCCAGTGTTGAAGAGAGCGAGGGAAGAGAAGTGAGTGAAGTTACTGTTACAAGGGAGAAGCTGCTCAAAAAGCTGAAAGCCCTAAAGATACATGTCACCCAGACCAGATGAACTGCACCCCAGTGCTCTGAAAGAGGTCGCAGTAGAACTTAAGGAGGCATTTCAAATGATTTTCCAAAAACCACTGGACCCTGGCATGGTACCAGAGGACTGGAAAATGGCAAATGTCACTTGACTCTTTAAGTAAGGAGGAAGGCAGCAGAAAGGAAATTATAGACCAGTTAGCCTCATCTCTGTGGTTGGGAAGAAATTGGAGTCAATTGTTAAATGTGAGGCTATGGAATACTTGGTGACACTGGACAAGATAGGACAAGTCAGCATGGCTTCGTTAAGGGAATATCCTGCCTGACAAACCAGTTGGGATTCTTTGAGGAGATTACAAGCAGGATAGATAAAGGGGATGCAGTGGATGTTGTATATTTGGAATCTCGGAAGGCCTTTGACTCAGTGCCACACATGAAGGTGGTAACCAGGTTAAGAGGCCATGGTATTACAGAAAAGTTACAGGCATGGTTAGAACATTGGCTGATTGGTAGGAAACAGCAAATGAGAGTAAAGGGATCCTTTTCTGGTTGGCTGCCAGTGAGTCGTGTTCCACAGGGGTCAGTGTTAGGACACCTTTATTTTATGCTGAATATCAAGATTTAGCTGATGGAATAGACAATAAGATGTAGGAGCAGAAATAGGCCATTCGGCCCATTGAGTCTGCTCCAACATTCAGTCATGGGCAGACCCAATTCCTCCAGACATCCACACTCCCCTGCTTTCACCCCATACCATTTGATGCCCTGGCTAAATGAGAACCGGTACATCTCTGCCTTAAATATGCCTTGGCCTCCATAGCCACATGTCGCAACAAATTCCACAGATTTTCCACACACTGACTAAAGTAATTTCTCCGCATCTCAGTTCTAAAAGGACGTCCTTCAATCATGAATTCATACCCTCTTGTATTAGAATACATGGCTTTGTTTCCAGGTTTTGCAGATGATACGAAGATTGGTGGAGTGTTGAGGAAACAGTTGGGCTGGACAAGTACTTGGATGAGGAGAATAGGAAAGAAAGTGGCAAATGATATACAATGTTGGAAAATACATGGTCCTGCACTTTGGTCGTAGAAATAATGTGCAGATTGTTTTTTTTTTTTCAAATGGGGAGAAAATCAAAACATCTGAGACGAAATTGGACTTAGCAGTCATTCTGCAGAACTCCCTAAAGGTTAACTTGCAGGTAGAGTCAGTGGTGAGAAAGGCAAATCCAATGTTAGCATTCAGTCCAAGGGGTTTAGATAGCATTCAATTCATGAGCAGGGATGTGATGCTGAGGATTTATAAGGCACTGGTGAGGCCTCACCTTGAGTATTGTGAACAGTTTTGGGCTCCTCATCTAAGAGAAGATGTGCTGGCATTGCAGAAGGTTCATTTCATAAGGATGATTCCAGGAATGAAAGGGTTATCATACGAGGAACGTTTGATAGCTCTGTGTCTGTACTCGCTGGAATTTAGAAAGATGAGGGGGGATCTCATTGAAACCTTTTGAATGTTGAAAGGCCTAGACAGAGTAGATGTGGAAAGGATGTTTCCCATGGTGATGGAGTTCAGGACAAGCGGGCACACCCTCAAGATGGAGGGGCATCTATTTAAAAAAATGCGAACAAACTTGAGCCAGCGGCTGGTGAATTTGTGGAACTTGTTGTGTGTATTTAAGACAGAGCTTGATAGGTTCTAGATTGAGTACCAAAGGTTACGGGGAGAAGACCAGGTAGTGGGGCTGAGGAGGAAAAATAAGGATCAGCCATGATTGAATGGCAGAGCAGACTCGATCGGCAAATGGCCTAATTCTGCTCCAATGTCTTATGTTGACCAGACCACTACATTGTGAGAATGAGCTCGGACACACCAACAAGCATTGACATGGGTCAAGATTTCATCTCGGGAGAAGCAAACACAGCATAACCGGCCTGGCAAAGCTCCCTCACACACATACACAGGAAGGACTGGCAGATTGTAGTCAGAGCCTCAGCAATGTACGTTGTTATTTCCCTCAGTAACCTGGAAACCAGTCTCTTCAGAGACAGTCATTTAATCATTTAAACAACTCAATCACGTGGGACACATTGACAACACACACCAGACATGTGATGACACACTGTAGCATACAAATTCTTCAATGTGCATACTCTCCTTCAATGTGTATACACAACACACACACACACATACACACAGACACACACACACACACACACACACACACACACACACACACACACACACACACACACACACACACACACACACACACACACACACACACACACACATACTATCAGAGTGTGACACACGGCCACAGAAATATGCACAAATTCCCATTTAGGATTGAAATCTGCCATCCTTACCCAGTCTGTCTGCTCTGTGGCACTGAGCTGCCCTCTGACGTGACGTCACGTCAACACTTCACAGACAGACTCAGGGGTGAGATTCCTCAGGAGGATGATCTGGGAGGGTTTGATGGATGTTGAACTCACGGCCCACTTCGTCAATCTGCAAGACTAAGATGTCTTCTTGAGCATGTCCCATTTGTGTGTGTTTGCCCCATACCCCTCTATCCATTTCCCATCTGTGTACCTTCCCAAATTTATTTTAAAATATTTTTACCTGTCTCTACAGCGTCTGAGGGCACATTCCATTTACCAACCTCCCTCTCTATGAGAATGTTACACGATAGAACACTCAGAAAAATTTCCCGGCTCATTTTCAGTCCGAGGCCTCTGGTTCTGTCCTCCCATTTCTTGGAAATAGAAACTTTATTTAAGCTCCTTATGAATTATTTACCTTGTTAAGGGGTCACACCTGAACATCCTACACTACAGCTGAATAGCCCAAGCCTTTCCACTCTCTGATTGTAACCCAGGCCCCCAGTCCTGGTAACATCCGCCTGAAGCCTCCTGCCCAGTGTAATGACATCCTCCCCATATTCGGGAACCGGAAATGCAGACAATGCTCCAAGTGTGGTCTATCATCGACATCAAAGGCCTTGCTGAATTTCATGTGGACAGAGTGGAATAGGCTGATGAATACAGGACTGAAGGTGTTTTTTTAGATTGGGACAAGAAGGGCGGCGTGGGAGCTAAATTCTGAAGGAAGGCAGTATTTTTAAAAACTTCGCGTACAAGAACGGCGAGACTGCGCAGGACAGCGGAGAGAGTTTAAAAAGATGACCACCCTATACAGCGGGCAGCGGAGTGGGTGCCAGCAGAGTGTAGGGCTTTGGGTCAACGGGCTTAGGCGGTAACGGGAAGAGCCGAGAGCGAGGCACCGACTCTTTTTCTCCCCTCGGCAAATCGGCCTGGACAGACGGGGGAACAGCAGGGCACATTAGCTAACGGTTTAAAAAGTTCGTGTGCTTGGCGAAGTAAGTGGGTGAGTAGACCTATCTTTCTTTGTTTCATTCCTGTAGAATTAGGTAGCATGTCTGCAGGGTTAGTGCTTTGTTCAGGGTGTCAGATGTGGGAATCCTGGGAGACCCCCAGCCTCCCTGATAGCCACATCTACACCAGGTGAACCGTGATTCAGCTTCTCGCAGACCGTGTTAGGGATCTGGAGCAGCAGCTTGATGACCTACTGCTTATTAGAGAAAATGAAGAGATGATAGACAGGAGCTACAGGGAGGTAGTCATCCCTAGGCTACAGGGGTCAGAAAACTGAGTGACTGTCAGGAGTGGTAGTAGAAATGCCCGGGTAGTGGAGAGCACCCCTGTGGCTGCCCCCCTCAGCAACAAGTATATCGTTTCGGATGCTGTTGAGGGGGATGACCTGACAGGGGACGGCCATGGTGACTGGGTCTCTGGCACTGAGCCTGGCGCTGTTGTGCAGGAGGGAAGGAGGGAGAAGAGGAATGCGGTAGTCATAGGGGATTCCATAGTCAGGGGAACAGACAGGAGATTCTGTGAGCCTGATAGAGATACACGCATGCTGGGCTGCCTCCCAGGTGCGAGGGTACGGTATGTCTCGGATCGGGTCCAGAATATTCTGAAGGGAGAGGGCGAGCAATGTTGGTACCAATGACATAGAGAGGAAAAGGGAGGAAGTCCTGAAGAGATATTTCCGGGAGTTAGGAATGAAGCTGAGAAGCAGGACCTCCAGGGTAGTAATCTCAGGATCGCTACCTGTGCCACGTGCTAGCGAGGGCAAGAATAGTAGGATCAGACTGATGAATGCGTGGCTGAGAGACTGGTGCAGGGGGCAGGGCTTCAGATTCTTGGGTCATTGGGATCTCTTTAGGGGGAAGTATTAACTGTTCAAAAAGGATGGGTTACACCTGAACCCGAAGGGGATCAATATCATCGCAGAAATGTTTAATAGAGCTGTTAGGGAGGGTTTAAACTAATTTGGCAGCGGGATGGGAAAGAGGTGACATAGGATCGGAAGGTGCAGAATCTTTATGGGTTGAGCTAAGAAATCGCAGGGGTAAAAGGACCCTGATGGCAGTTATCTACAGGCCTCCAAACAGCTGCAGTGATGTGGACTACAAATTACAACAGGAAATAGAAAAGGCTTGCCGGAAGGGCAGTGTTATGATAATTGTGGGGGATTTTAACATGCGAGTGGATTGGGAAAATCAGGTCGACACTGGATCTCAAGACAGAGAATTTGAAGAATGTCTACGAGATGGCTTTTCAGAACAGCTTGTTGTTGAGCCCACTACGGGATCAGTGGTACTGAATTGGATATTGTGTAATGACCCAGAGGTGATTAGAGAGATTGAGGTGAAGGAACTGTTAGGTGGCAGTGATCGTAACATGATTGAGTTCACTGTAAAATTTGAGGAAGAGAAGCAGAAATCCGATGTGTTGGTATTGCAGTGGAGTAAAGGAAATTACAGTGGCATGAGAGAGGAACTGGCCAAATTTGTGCACTTTTCGTGTTTTTATGTGTCACGTCCACAAACGAATGGATTGTTCCCTACCCCCATCGGGGAACGGTTCTTGCCAATCTCATGGGCACTCGCCGGTGTTTGGGCTAATCGTCTTAATCACTCATAGCAGTTTGCTTGCGATCTTAATTCGGCAGAATAGTGACAACGGGGATGTGAAGCAGAATTGGGTTAGTATTAAGGGTTAGGGTTTTTTTTTATATTAGCAGAGCAGCAGTGGCTGGAGTTTATGCGAGAAGTGAGGAAGGTGCAAGACAGATATATTCCAAAAAAGAAGAAATTTTCGAATGGAAAAAGATGCAACCATGGCTGACAAGAGAAGTGAAAGCCAAAGTAAAAGCAAAGGAGAGGGCATTCAAGGAAACAAAAAAATAGTGGGAAGACAGGGGATTGGGAAGTTTTTAAAAGCTTACAAAAGGAAACTAAGAAGGCCATTAAGAGGGAAAAGATGAACTATGAAAGAAAGCGAGCAAATAATATCAAAGAAGATACCAAAAGCTTTTTCAAGTATATAAAGAGTAAAAAACCGGTGAGAGTGGTTATAGGACATATAGAAAATGATGCTGGAGAAATTGTAATGGGAGATAAGGAGATGGCTGAGGAACTGAACGAGTATTTTCATCTGTCCTCACTGAGGAAGATATCAGCAGTATACCGGACACTCAAGGGTGTCAGGGAAGAGAAGTGTGCGCGGTCATAATTACGACAGAGAAAGTACTCAGGAAGCTGAATAGTCTCAGGGTAGATAAATCTCCAGGACCAGATGGAATTCACCCTTGTGTTTTGAAGGAAGTAGCTGTGGAGATCGCGGAGGCATTAGCAATGATCTTTCAAAAGTCAATAGATTCTGACATGGTTCCGGAGGAGTGGAAGATTGTAAATGCCACTCTGGTATTTAAGAAAGGGGCAAGGAAGCAAAAAGTAAATTATAGACCTGTTAGCTTGACATCGGTGGGAGTCAATTGTCGAGAATGAGGTTACGGAGTACCTGGAGGCATATGACAAGATAGGCCAAACTCAGCATGGTTGCCTTAAAGGAAAATCCTGCCATTGAAATCTTTTGAGGAGATTACAAGTAGGCTGGACAAGGGAGATGCAGTGGATGTTGTGTATTTGGATTTTCAGAAGGACTTTAACAAGGTGCCACGCATGAGGTTGCTAAACAAGATAAGAGCCCATGGAATTACGGGAAAGTTACATCTGTCGATAGAGCGTTGGCTGATTGGGAGGAAACAGAGAGTGGGAATAAAGGATCCCATTCTGGTTGTCTGCCGGTTAAAAGTGGTGTTCCAGAGGGGTCCGTGTTGGGGCCACTTCTTTTTACGTTGTATATCAACGATTTGGATTAAGGAAAAGATGGCTTTGTGGCTAAGTTTGCTGATGATACAAAAGTAGGTGGAAACTCCCCCACCTGAGGAAACAGAGTTTGCAGAGAGACTTGGATAGATTTGGAGAATGGTCAAAGAAGTGGCAAATGAAATACAATGTTGAAAAGTGTATGGTCATGCATGTTAGCAGAAGAAATAAACGGGCAGATTATTATTTAAGTGGAGAGAGAATTCAAAGTTCTGAGATGCAACGGGACTTGAGGGTGCTCGTGCAGGATACCCTTAAGGTTAGTCTCCAGGTTGAGTCGGTGGTGAAGAAGGTGAATACAATGTTGACGTTCATTTCTAGAGGATTAAAATATAAGAGCAGGGATGTGATGTTGAGGCTCTATAAGGCAGCGGTAAGACCTCACTTGGAGTACTGTGTGCAGTTTTGGGCTTCTTATTTAAGAAAGGATGTTCTGACATTGGAGAGGGTTCAGAGCAGATTCACTAGAATGATTCCGGGAATGAGAGGGTTAACATGTGAGGAACATTTGATCACTCTTGGACTGAACTCCTTGCAGTTTAGAAGAATGAGGAGGAACCTCACGGAAACATGTCGAATTTTAAAAGGCATGGACAGAGTGGATGTGGCAAAGTTGTTTCCCATGGTGGGGGAGTCTAGTACGAGAGAGCATGACTTAAGAATTGAAGGGCGCCCACACAGAACGGAGATGCAAAGAATTTTTTTTAGCCAGAGGGTGGTGAATCTGTGAATTTGTTGCGGCAGTGGAGTCCAGGTCATTGGGTGTATTTAAGGCAGAGATTGATCAGTATCTGAGTAGCCAGGGCATCAAAGGTCATGGTGAGAAGGTGGGGGAGTGGCACTAAATGGGAGAATGGATCAGCTTATGATAAAATGGCGGAGCAGATTCGAAGGGCCGAATGACCGGCTTCTGCTGCGTTGTCTTCTGGTCTTATTTGAATGCACCAGTATACGTCTTAAGGATCTTGTAGCACAGGTAGAGTTTGGCAGGTATGAACTTAGGCAGGTACGACTTTGATCGAAGGAATAAAGGCATAGACAATTCTGTAAACAGGGCGAAATTCAAAAATCAGAGGTGCAAACGGACATAGGTGTCCTTGTGCAGGATTCCCTGAAGGTTAACTTGCTGTTTGTGTCAGTGGTAAGATTGGCAAACTCAATGTTTGCTTTCATTTCGAGAGGATTAGAGTACAAGAGCAAGGGTGTAATTCTGATGTTTTATAAGGCATTGGTCAGACCACACTGGGAGTATTGTGAGCAGTTTTGGGTCCCTTCTATCGGAAATCATGTGCTGGCATTGGAGGGGGTGCAAATGATTCACAAGAATAATTCCAGGAATGAATGAGTTAACATTTGAGGAGTGTTTGATGGTTCTGGGCCTGTACTCACCGGAGTTCAGAAGAATGGCTGATTTATCATCCCTCTCAACCCTATTCTCCAGTCTCCTCCCCATAACTTTTGAGACTCTGACCAATCAAGAAGTTTACTTATTAACTCCTGCATTAAAAATCAAACAGGAGAAAATCTGCAGATGCTGGTAATTCAGGCTACACAGGTCCTGATGAAGGGTCTCGCCAGATCTCTCTGACACCTGTCGGGAGAGAGTTGATGTTGGGAGGATGTGGATGGGTCGAGAACGGTAAGCACAGCCTCCGACTATAGGGATGTCCATTTAGGACAGAGATGAGGAGGAATTCCTTTATCCACAGGATAGTGAATCTGCCACAGGCAGCTGTGGAGGCCAAATAATTGAGTATATTTAAAGCAGAGTAACACAAACAAATTGTTGGGGGAACAGCAGGCCGGGAAGTTTCTATGGAAAAGAGTAAACAGTCGACGGTTCAGACTGAAACACTTCATCAGGACCTGTGTTGCTTAAGGGTTCCTGCAAATTCATCCCCTGTCCTAATGAGGGGCTGCGGGGGACGGGGCTCTGGGAAAGGGGACAAAGTCATCCTCATCTGCCATCTTTGCCCCCTCCAACTTCTCATTACGTCTACACACACAGTTCACCCACAGGGTTTCCACCCCTCCCCCTCCTGTTTCAATCTGCCATTCATCTCACCCATACTGGTTCCCATCATCACCTCCTTTACTGTCTCAAACCATCACACTCCCCCACTTCACACTCACAGATGAAAGTGAACATTGTATGACGGGCCTGTTCCTGTGCTGTACTGCTCGATGTTCTCTGTTGCCTGTTTCGAAGAATGAGAGGAGATCTCATGGAAACACAAAATTCTTTCAGGGATCAACAGGCAGAAGTGAGGGAGGATGTTTCCCCTGTCCAGCGGAAAACCCTTGTGGAGACATCTGCTTTTGTCGAATCAAAGGTTCGTGTCGGCCACCCGACCGCGCCTGAGATCTCCACCACCCCCGGTCCCCGGGGCCGCGCTGTCCGAGTCTCCCCCCGATCCCCGGGGTCGCGCTGACGAGTCTCCCCCCGATCCCCGGGGCCGCGCTGTCCGAGTCTCCCCCCGATCCCCGGGGCCGCGCTGTCCGATTCTCCCCCCCCCCCGATCCCCAGGGCTGCGCTGTCCGAGTCTCCCCCCGATCCCCGGGGCCGCGCTGTCCGAGTCTCCCCCCGATCCCCGGGGCCGGGCTGTCCGAGTCTCCCCCCCGATCCCCGGGGTCGCGCTGCCCGAGTCTCCCCCCGATCCCCGGGGCTGCGCTGTCCGAGTCTCCCCCGATCCCCGGGGCCGCGCTGTCCGAGTCTCCCCCGATCCCCTGGGCCCCGCTGTCCGAGTCTCCCCCCCGATCCCCGGGGTCGCGCTGCCCGAGTCTCCCCCCGATCCCCGGGGCCGCGCTGACCGAGTCTCCCCCCGAACCCCGGGGACTCTCTAATTCTCTGCTTCTCCCCCCAGTCTCTGTCACCCTGGATGTGGAAACGGCGAATCCGTGTCTCGAGGTGTCTGAGGATCGGAAGAGTGTGAGATGGACCCGGACCCGGAGAGATCTCCCTGACACCGGGAAGAAATTCACACACTGGTCTTGTGTGCTGGGATCGGAGGGATTCACATCGGGGAGACATTACTGGGAGGTGGAGGTGACGGGGAATCGGAGCTGGTTTCTGGGAGTCGCCGCAGAGTCTGTGAAGAGGAAGGGACGAGTCAGACTGAGACCGGAGACCGGATTCTGGGTCATCGGGCGGAATTGTGACGTGTTACATCGGGATTGTGACGTGTCCGGTCGCCCCTCCCCCGAGTCCCGTTTCCCTGCCGGTCCCATCCCCGGGAGGGTGGGAGTTTATCTCAGTTACGAGTCCGGGACAGTTTCATTTTACAATGCGGAGACCAAGTCCCATCTCCACACCTTCACTGGGAATAAATTCACGGGGAAACTTTATCCTTTCTTCGAGACCTGGGATGTGAACCAGTGGCTGAGAATCTGCTCCGGTTCCGCTCCGGGTCTGTAAACGGGTCGGGTCCCGGGACCGGCGTCAGGAGTAATGTCCCTGTAAATATAAATGTGCGGAGAGTGCAGCTAAATACGTGGCTCAGGAGATGGTGCAGGAGGGAGGGCTTCATGTTTCTGGTCAATTGGGCTTTGTTCCCGGGAAGGTGGGACCTGTTCCGACGGGTCGGTTTGCCCCTGATCTGGGCGGGGGGGGGGGGGCAATAACATTCTTGCGGGTAGATTTGCCAGTGCTGCTCCGGGGAATTTAATCTAGATTTGCAGAGGGAGGGGAACCAGAGTGTTAGAGCAGATAGTGAGGTGCAGGAGGATAAGGAACATGAGAGGACTGCATGTATAAACGGAAATGAAAAAAAAAAGCAGATGATATACATATTCTCAGGTACATCTATTTCAATGCACGGAGTATTGTCGGTAAAACAGATGAGTTTAGGGCTTGGGTTGACACGTGGGATAACGTCATTACTGCTATCAGTGAGGGGCAGAACTGGCAGCTTAATGTTCTGGTAAAATTGGAGATCGGCCAATTTTGTGGAAATGGAAATGGAAGAGTGGATTGGGATAAGTTTTTTTTTTCTGGCCAGGATGTGTTCAGTAAGTTCACAGGCATAAGACATTAAAGAGAGATTGGGTTGGAAATGTTATAGCAACTTCATTTAATTCAAAATCGAGAGGAGTTGCAATTCCGGTTAATAAATCTTTACCAATTAAAATACGAAATATAATAATTGATTCTGTGGGGAGATATGTGATTATAGATTGTCAAATTTTTTTCAGAATTGTGGACTTTTATGAACATTTATGCACCAAATGAAAATGATGCAAAATTCATACAAGAAGATATTTTGAACTTGGCTGACGCAAATGATAAAATATTAATAGGCGGAGATTTTAATTTTTGTTTAGATCCAGTTTTGGATAGGTCAACTAAAGTTGTTACAAAATTAAAAGTAATAAAACTAACTTTATCATTAATGAAAGATTTAAACATTGATATATGGAGAAAAATTAATCCAAGAGAAAGAGATTATTCATTTTATTCAAATAGACATAAAGCTTAGATGGAGACTTAATACAATTTTATTAAAACGTCAAGATTTTTGTGATTTTATGAAAAAACAGATTCAATTTTTTTTGGATACAAACTTACATTCAGTTGAGGATAAAATTGTATTATAGGAAGTGATGAAAGCATATTTAAGGGGTCAGATTATAAGTTATACATCTAAAATTAAGAAGGAAAATTGGGAAAAGATATCATAAAGTTAGAAAAAGAATCTCAAAGATATATGACAGAAGAAAAACAAAGACAACTTGTTAATAAAAAACTACAATATAATACACTCCAGACATATCGTACAGAAAAAGTAATTATGAGAACTAAACAGAAATGTTACGAGTTAGGTGAAAGATCACATAAAATTCTTGCTTGGCAGTTGAAAACAGAACAGGCTTTTAAAACAATAAATGCAATTAGAACAAGTGTAAATAAGGTTGCTGATAAACCTTTAGAAATTAATGAAACTTTAATTTTTTTATACTGAACTATATCAATCAGAATCACAAAATAAGATTACTGAGATAGATACATTTTTATCACAAATAACCCTTCCAAAATTTAATTTGGAAGAACAGAAAGGATTAGATATGCCCTTTACATTAAAAGAGGTTGAAGAAGCTTTAGGATCACTTCAGGGTTACAAATCCCCAGAAGAAGATGGTTTTCCTCCTGAATTTTATCAAGAAATTTAAACATATATTAATTCCTCCCTTTATGGAATTAATATACCAAGTGGAAAGAATGCATAAACTCCCACAATCTTTTTTTACAGCGATCATAACTGTATTGCCAAAAAAAGATCCTCTAAAACCAACATCATATAGGCCTATTTCTTTGTTGAATACAGATTATAAGATAATAGCAAAAATTTTATCTAATAGAATATCTAAATATTTACCAAAATTAATACATATGGATCAAACAGATTTTATTAAAAACAGACAATCAATGGATAATCTAACCTGGTTACTTAGTATAATTCATCTGGCACAAAAAAGAGAGGAAATGAGTGTGGCATTTGCTTTGGATGCAGAAAAAGCATTTGATAGATTGGAATGGGATTTTTTGTTTAAGGTATTGGAAAAATATGAGCTAGGAAAATCTTTTATACAATGGATTAAAACCTTAAATACTAATCCTCAAGCTAAAGTAGTTACAAATGCTCAGATTTCAACACCATTTTGCTTAACGAGGTCAACTAGACAAGGCTGCCCGTTATCACCTGCTTTATTCGTATTGGCAAAAGAACCATTAGCTGAATTAATTAGAACAGATTCAGATATTGGCGGTTTTAGAGTTAATCAAGAAGAATATAAGATTAATTTATTTGCTGATGATGTTTTGATTTATTTAACAAACCCATTACAATCTTTGCAAAGATTATCTTTTAAATTGGAAGAATACGGGAAAGTATCAGGGTATAAATTAAATTGGGATAAAAGTGAAATTTTACCCCTTACAAAACGAAATTATAATCAATGTCGATTAGTAACTCAATTTTGATGCTCAATAAATGGGATAAAATATTTAGGTATCAGAGTTGACAATGATGTAAAAAATTTATATAAACAAAATTATTTGCCATTATTAAAAAAAATAAGAGGATCTTGATAAATGGATGATGTTACCAATAACATTAATAGGTAGAGTTAATGCTGTAAAAATGAATATATTCCATAAATTGCAATATTTATTCCAAACTTTACCAATACAATTACCGCAGAAGTTTTTTCAAGAACTAAATAAATATGTAAGGAAATTTCTTTGGAAAGGAAAGATGTCAAGAATATCATTGGAAAAATTGAGATGTAAATTTGATTTAGGAGGGTTACAACTTCCAAATTTTAAGAATTATGATTAAGCAAATCAACTTAGATTTATTGCATCTTTTTTTAATGAAAAAAAAAACCGGCATGGATTAGAATAAAATTAGATAAGATAGGAGAAAACCTACCAGAAGATTTTACATATAAATGGGAATCGAAATTGATATGGGAAAAAAAAGAATCTCCTATATTAAGACACTTGATTGATTTATGGAATAAGGTAAATATGGACGATAAGATAAAGAAATCTTTATTAGCAAAAACAAACTTTAATTCAAAATAGGCTTATTCCTTTTACAATGGATAATAAACTTTTACATAATTGGTTCCAAAAGGGGATTAAATATATACGTAATTGTTTTGAAGGAGGTATATTGATGTCGTTTGATCAATGCAAAAATAAATATAAAATTTCAAACAACACTCTTTTCTCTTATTTTCAATTAAAGGACAATTTATGAGAAAAGCTGGGTCAAACAATGTTGATGCCAAAACTTAGTGAAATAGAAATATTAATTCAAAAAGGAAAAATTTAAAAAATTACATCTTGTATGTATAATTTGATTCAAAAACAGACTGAATCTGGAATTCATAAATCAAGACAAAAATGGGAAACCGATTTGAATGTTAAAATTGTTGGAAAAAGTTGGTCAAGATTATGTTCTGATAGTATGATAAATACAATAAATGTTCAAATTAGATTAATACAATATAATTTTTACATCAATTATATATAACACCACAGAAAATAAGTAGATTAAATTCAAATATGTCTGACCAATGCTTTCGAAGTAATCAAGAAATTGGTACTTTTTTACATTCTACTTGATCTTGTTTTAAAATTCAACCATTTTCGATTTATCTGACTTTTATTGGAACAAAGTACTGGAGTTCAACTCCCAAATAGTCCAATATTATTTTTATTAGGAGATATTGTAGGGACAATACCGAAAATTAAATTGAATAAGTATCAGAAAAAACTTATAAATATTGTATTGGCAGTAGCTAAAAAAGTTATCGCAATTACTTGGAAATCTGAGTTATATTTAACTATAGATCATTGGAATAATGAAATATATAGTTGTATTCCACTTGAAAAAATTACATATAATCTAAGAAATGAATATGATATATTTTTCAAAATTTGGCTCCCATATCTACAAAAGATGGGATTAAATATATAGGTCCTTTGAAGATAAAATTATAATGTAATTAGGGAAAGTAAGAATAAATATTAAAATTATTTTAAACTCCATGGAGCATGTGGGTATCCTCCAATATCGAGGCAAACTTTTTCTTCTTTATTTCTTTCTTTAGATAAGGGTTAAGGTGGGGAGGGGGAGGATTAATATTATTTTTCTTTTTCTTACTAATTTTTCATTACATTTATTCTTTGTAATTTTCTAAAAAAATAATAAATAAATAAAAACAGCATCCCAGTAATCCAACAGCCCACTCACCGTTGCTACCCTTTATGTCATTTCCTTATGTTTAACACAATTATTACGTGCCTTTTCCAGCTCAAACTGTGAATTGATTTAAAGTCAGTCCCATAATTTAATAGCTTTTATTTGAAAACTATCTACCCTCGCAAAGATTGTACTGAAGACTGCATTTGATTTTTCTTCAGCCTTGTACGCTTCACATTGAAATAGTATGTGTTTCGACGGTTTCATAATGACAAAATGTACACGACACAGAATGAAGTTTTCCAATTAGTTACAAGGCATAATTAAGCATAGTGTGGATATTTCTGTCATGTGAATATCATTCCTTCACTTGTTTTAAGCCCTTCTTCTATAAACCCAACAGGTTTATGTATTCTGGAAAGGTGTCTGTCTTTACGTCCATTATCCTAAGACTTCCCATAAGCCCCTAATTCTTAACACTACCAACCTTTTAGCTTCTAATTTGCTAAGTGGAAGGTCCATATCCACAGCTTAACATTTAACAGCTTTTGGAGCTAAACAGTCAACATCATCATTTCCCTCAACAGTGTGATATGCAGGCCCCATAATGTGCAGACATATAAATCAAACTTTATATATGAAATACCATTTGACAAGTTTCCAACAGTCAATCTGACCTACTGCCAGAATGACCTGTTTAAGACTCATCAAAACCGAAATGTATTCTGAGCAAATTATAAGGACCAATTTCTTCCATCCACTGTAAGCCTAAACTGTTGGCAAAGAATTCTGCCTTCTATGCTGATAAATGGCTATAAGTCATTTCTTTATCATTACCTGCAATGCAGGCACACAAAAACAGCCACACCAACATCCCCAATTAAATTATCTTTTGATTCATCTGTAAAAATGGTTACTGTATGATAATAACTTTCATTAATATTCTGATGACCAACAGACTCTCAGGCAGAACCGAATCCGATCGTGTAAAAACTAAAATCAACTGAAGTCATTGGAAAAAACAATGTGGGGTTAGAGAGAACGCTACAGTTGGACATACTGTATCATCAGATACACCCATATTCGCAGCGTGGTAAGAACCCAGCCACCCAAAACAAAAAACACTCTTCTAGTGATGTCCCCAACCGTCCTCCAGCGCACCTTTAACAGGATGATCATTTCCTTGACCCGCAAATTAATCCAGTATGTTGACATCAACTTGAACCTCTGTTACTTTGAGGGCAATTGTCCCATTGCAATCAGTAAAGCCAAAGCAGGAGACAACATTACCACACCAGAACACAATCTAAAAGTCTGTAATTGTATCACATACAAACACTTTTAATTTGAAGAAGAAGGTGATCCACAAGCCACACAGACATAATCAAGAACAGATCAAATTAAACAAATATAATTGGTCAACAAAGATTTTCATGTTGCACCCAAGAATACCCACATAGATGTCTGAGGAGATTTAAAGCTCCTTTACATTTATCAATTATTTTACTGATAGGTGCTTCCCCGTCAGCCTATTATCCATCCACATACTGAGAAATCTTACCACTGACACTTCCTCGAGACATTAATCATGTAAGTTAAAATCAAGTGCAAGTCTATTAATGCTGTTTGTAAACCACGTAATGTGTTTTAACGACTGAAAGCTTACAATCCTCATCAATCTGCCCACTGTTTGATCTATTAATTGTAAATTGCAGTTAATACCACAAATCCATAAAGCTAAGTCATCTGTATATTGTGATTTACCCAGGGAATCCCATTCTCCCATCTCAGAGAAAATATCATTAATCATAATATTAAATAATGAAGGGCTACAAATACTGCCTTCTGGGATTCCATTCTCTATCTCATAGACACAAACATGCCGACCGTTACTTGGACAGTCCATACAAAAAAAAACTCAGAAAAATTATACAATGTCCCCCTTACTCCTAATTTAATCAAAAGTCCTTTCTTACATATCATTTCCCTTTTCAGTCTCAAGAAATACTGCTATTACAACATCTTTATTTAATTGTGCTTTCCGAATATCATCTTCCAAACCTAAAACTGAATCTAATGTCATTTCACACTTCCAGAATCCACTCTAATAATACACTTTATCAACACTCTTTCCAAAATATAACTCAAGCGCTTGATTACTATACATTCCATAAGGTTATATAAATGAGACTTTCACGATATAGGCCCTTAACTAGAAGGATCAAATGGGGATCTGCCAGGTTTTAGAATAGGCACCACTATTTCCATTTTCCATGAGGAAAGTAGATGCACAATTCAAATATTTAATATTTTACAAATGCGAATTATATACAATTACAATTTCAAATATCACTCTTTCCTGGAGACACCTGACCTGCATTATTAATAGACTTCTTCAATTTATACAAATAAATCTCTACATCAGTGATACTGTCATTGCTTCAGCTGACTTCCAGCACTGAAAAATATATCCCTGCATTGTTTAACTTCTTCACTTAAATTATGCTGATTATGAATCTCAGCAAACGACCCAGCCAGTAACACAACCTTCCCTGTTTCATTATCACTCATTTTGCCCTCATTAATCAACACTGGAATATTATGACCCCACAAATCCACCCATTTTCTAAATCATATCCCAAACAATTCCAAGTTTGATATCCCTTCCAATATTATCTCCATATAACCTCCAGTAAATCACCTCTTTCCTCACCACGGCCTTTGCCCTTTTATTGGTAATAATGTCACTCGGAGACTGATGCACCATCACATAAAAACTCACATTTCTCCCAATTTGCTTCCTGTCCCGTTATAAATCCAAATCCAAACTCATAAAGACAGGAAGGCTGACTGACGTTCACATAAACTAATCACCCTCCGAGTTCCCATTTGAGCGACAGGCACTACAGCCAATGACAGTAGGGGTCAGTTACGTCTGAGCTACGATAGGCTGTAGGAAATCATCCCATGATCATCCCCTCCTCTTCCGCTCCATCGCCATGGCGGAGATCAGCGAGTCGCTTCTGTCGGTGTCGCCGGCCTCGGCGCCCACAAGTACGGGTGTGATTCCCCTTCGCGCCTCGGTGGGTCTGTTTCGGCGCCGTCTGTGGTGGCTGACGAAACATGCTTTGACAGGGAGCGAGCGAGGACCAATGACTACAACTCCCAGAAGACCCCACTGATGACATTGTGGAGTTGTTCAGGGGTAAGGTATAAAAACAAAATGGAGGGAAATGTAATGCATTACGTTTTCTGGACTGTGTCGTGCCTTCAATAAACAATTAAACTAAAAAAGAGATTCCAGCGAGAAATAGATAGAACACAGAACAATACATCACAGTACAGGCCCTTCGGCCCACAATGTTCTGCCGACCCTTAAACTCTGCCTCCCTAAGCTTAAATTCCTCCATATACCTGTCCAGTAGTCTTTTGAACTTCACTAGTGTATCTGCCTGCACCACTGACTCGGGCAGTGCATTCCACGCACCAACCACTCTCTGAGTTTAAAATCTTCCTCTAATATCCCCCTTGAACTTTCCTCCCCTTACCTTAAAGCCATGTCCTCTTGTATTGAGCGGTGGTGCCCTGGGGAAGAGGCGCTTGCTCTCCACTCTATCTATTCCCCTTAATATCAACTATTATTATATCTATCATTTCTCCACTCATCCTCCTTCTCTCCAGAGAGCCTTCGCTCTCTTAATCTCTGATCATAATCCATACTCTCTAAACCAGACAGCATTCTGGTAAATCTCCTCTGTACCCTTTCCAGTGCTTCCACAACCTTCTTATAGTGAGGTGACCAGAACTGGACAGAGTACTCCAAGTGTGGCCCAACCAGAGTTTTACAGAGCTGCATCATTACATCGCGACTCTTAAACTCTATCCCTCGACTTATGAAAGCTAACACCCCTTAAGCTTTTTTAACTACTCTGTCTACCTGTGAGGCAACTTTCAGGGATCTGTGGACATGTAGCCCCAGATCCCTCTGCTCCTCCACACTTCCAAGTATCCTGCCATTTACTTTGTACTCTGCCTTGGAGTGTGTCCTTCCAAAGGATATTTTAAGAGACTCTTAGATAGGTTCATGGAGCTTAGAAACATAGAGGGTTATACAATCAGGAAATCAGAGGCAGTCTCTAGAGTAGGTTACATGGTCGGTACAACATTGTGGGCTGAAGAGCCTGTAATGTGCTGTAGATTTCTGTGTTCTGTGTCAAAGACAGGAGAGGGATTAGTTTAAATGGACTGGAGGACGGTATGGAAAGGTTGGGCCGAAGGGCCTGTGTTAGTGCCGTAAGGGAGGGGTTCTGTCCCAACCATCGACTCTGTTACCCTCAACAGATGCTGCCTGACTTGACAACGTTCTTGAAAAGTTGTATTCAGTTCCGCTTAGCATTCTGTACAAAGGATGTTTTGTGCTGGAAGAGTGCAGAGGAGATTCATCATGATTGAGGGGGCTTCTGTTCATAAGGCCATAAGGCATAGGAACAGCATTAGGCCATTCAGCCCATTGAGTCAGCCACCTTTCCATCATGGCTGATCCCAGATCGCACTCAATTGCAGATATCTGACCTCCCGCCATATCCTTTGATGCCCTGACCGATCAGGAAACGACCAACTTCTGACTTGAATATACCCACACACTCGGCCTCCACGGCAGTCTGTGGCAGAACATTCCACAGATCCAATACACCTTGGCTAATAAAAAAAATAAGCTGCTTACCTCTGTTTGAAAAGGTGGCCCCTCAACATTGTGGCTGGGCCCCACCACAGGAAATACCTTCTCCACATCCACCCTATCCAGTCCTTTCAACATTCGGTAGGTTTCAATGAGATTAAACAGTGTTGCTCTACAGGGGGATCTACAGGGGAATTCATAACTCCCAGATAGTGGTTCCATTGTCAGGCAGTTATGTTGCAGTTGTATAAACCTCTAGTTTAACCACATCTGGAGAATTGCATTTGAATACAGGAATAATGCGGAGGTTTTGGATGGTGAGTGGAAGATGCTTAACAGGATGCTGCCTCGATAAAGTGAGAGTGGACAATCCCGGGGAATTTTTTCCGGAGTGGCAGAGGCTGAGGGAGGTCTGACAGACGTTTACAGGAATGTGAGAGACACAGACAGAGTCGGGTCTTTTCTCTGCATAGCTGCTGTTGAAAAAAACTATTAGAAAAGTCAACGATGTTAAAAACTTAACTCAGAATGGTTAAAGGAGATTTGCATTTCAAGTTTTGTTTTTCATTCCCATAGTGGTGGGTGTCTGGAGTGAATATCGGGTGGTGGCGCAGAATTGAGGGATGTGTTCCTTGTGTTGGCAGAAGGGATTGGTTTAGTAAGGCATGAAGTGGCCAGTTCAATTGGTTCAGAACAACACAGTGAGCAGAAGGGCCTGTTCAAGGACAAATACAGCAAGCAGAACAGGTAAACTGGATAAAGTGATCCCACTCAGAGAACAGACTGTGACGTCAGTGGATATATGCCGGCATCGCAGTTCTCTCACCAAAGATTCTTCACTGCTGGATAAAATGAAGTTTGTTATGTTTATAACCAATGTGGTGAATTGTCCTGCTCAGACATCTCATCCTGCTGAGGAAATTAAAGTTATTGTGAAAGCTGCAGATAGGTGTCTCGGTGTAACTGGTGTTTTGTGGGAAGCTGTAAATGAAGTTTTGTTGGGTGGGGTATCTGTATCCAAGTCTACTTGTGAACATACATAATAGTATTAAAATATATCAAGGAAATGCAATAAATCTGATTTATAATGTTCAAGACTTTAAGAAGTTTATTTCTGATTTTCAGATTCTTCTGATGTTATATCTGTTCAGGAAACCTGCACGTTTTAAGTTTTTATTCCTGTGCAGGATTATATTGTCGTTTGGCTTGACAGGTTAGTTGGTAGAGGGGTGGTGTTGCCAGTTTTATAAGGAAAGGGGCAGAGTATAGTGTCGTGAATGGGAATAAAATGTATGACGCACTTGTAGTACAAATTCTTGATTCAACAAGTATGTATGTAATTTTCTTGTGTGAAAATATTAACTTTTTGAATCGTATTTGGAGGTTTGGCCATCCACTTTCCTCATGGAAAGTGGTTGTTGTCATAGCGTCCATTCTAAAACCTGCAATTCCCCGTCTGACCCTCCTTGTCATGAACGTCTCTTTTATGAAAACTTGTGGAATGTGTGGTAATCGAGAGTTTGCATTATATTTTTGATGGAAGTGTTGATCTCACGTGTTTTCAGTCGGGAATTCGGAAAAGTTTCGAATCAGCTTTGTGTTTGGAAGATTATTTTAGGAAACACAGTTAAATAAAGATCAACGCGTACAAAGAAGCTGGAGGAACTCAGCAGGTCAGGCAGCGTCCGTGGAAACGAGTCAACGTTTCGGGCCGAGGCCCTTCGCCAGGACTGAAGAAGAAGGGGGCAGGGGCCCATCAAAGAAGGTGGGTGAGGGTGGGAAGGAGAAGGCTTGTAGGTGCCAGGTGAAAAACTACTCAGACGAAAGATCGAGGGGTGGGGAGTGGAAGCAGGGAGGGGATAGGCAGGAAAGTGAAGAGGGAATGTTAAGGGAAAAGCACTATGGGTAGTAGAGGAAGGCAGAATCATAAGAGAGGTGGTAGGCAGCTGGAAGAGGAGGCAGAGTGAAAGTGGGATGGGGGAAGGGAGGGGGAGGGAATTACCGGAAGTTAGAGAATTTGGTGTTCATGCCAAGGGGCTGGAGACTATCCAGCCGGTATATGATGTGTTGCTCCTCCAACCTGGGTTTAGCCTCATCATGGCAGTAGAGGAGGCCATGTATGGACTTATCCGAATGGGAATGTGAAGCAGAGTTGAAGTGAGTGGCAACCGGGAGATCCTGTCTGTTGTGACGGACGGAGCGGAGGTGCTCGACGAAGCGGTCCCCCAATCTGCCTCGGGTCTCGCCGATGTAGGGGAGGCCGCACCGGGAGCACCGGATGCAATAGATGACTCCAACAGACTCACAAGTGAAGTGTTGCCTCACCTGGAAGGACTGTCTCGGGCCCTGAATGGTGGTAAGAGAGGAGGTGTAGGGACAGGTGTAGCACTTACGCTTGCAGGGAGAAGTAACCGATGGGAGATCTGTGGGGAGGGACGTGTGGACCAGGCAGTCATAGAGGGAACGATCCCTGCGAAAAGCAGAGAGGGGTAGACAGGGAAAGATGTGCTTAGTGGTGGGGTCCTGTTGAAGGTTGCGGAGGAAAATATGCTGGATCCGGAGGCTGGTGGGGTGGTAGGTGAGGACCAGGTGAACACGGTCCCTGTTGTGGTGACGGGAGGATGGGTTGAGGGCCGGAATACACCGGTGCTCCCGGTGTGGCCATCCACACCACAATGCCATTAGCCCAGGAGTCAGTGTAGATGTGGATTGGTCCGGTGGTGTTTTGGGAGGGGGAGGGCTACTGCTGCCAGCTCGGCAAGTTGACTGGAACCCCCCTCCATCTCTGTGGTAAATTTTGCCCGTGGCAGGATGAAGTGCTGCCGCTGTCCACAATGGTCTCCCCCTTTCCAGCGGCTGGAGCCATCTGTGAACCAGGCGTGCAGTTTGTCGTCGGGATGGAGGGAATCGAAGGGTTGACCCCAACACGCTGAGGAGGGTTGTACCTTGGGGATGTCCGGGGCAGGGTTCTGGGACTGGGGGAAAACCCCAACACGCTGCGGAGGGTTGTACCTTGGTGATGTCCAGGGCAGGGTTCTGGGACTGGGGGAAAACCCCAACACGCTGAGGAGGGTTGTACCTTGGGGATGTCCGGGGCAGGATTCTGGGACTGGGGGAAAACCCCAACACGCTGAGGAGGGTTGTACCTTGGTGATGTCCGGGGCAGGGTTCTGGGACTGGGGGAAAACCCCAACACGCTGCGGAGGGTTGTACCTTGGTGATGTCCAGGGCAGGGTTCTGGGACTGGGGAAAAACCCCAACACGCTGCGGAGGGTTGTACCTTGGGGATGTCCGGGGCAGGGTTCTGGGACTGGGGGAAAACCCCAACACGCTGAGGAGGGTTGTACCTTGGGGATGTCCGGGGCAGGGTTCTGGGACTGGGGGAAAACCCCAACACGCTGAGGAGGGTTGTACCTTGGTGATGTCCGGGGCAGGGTTCTGGGACTGGGGGAAAACCCCAACACGCTGCGGAGGGTTGTACCTTGGTGATGTCCAGGGCAGGGTTCTGGGACTGGGGGAAAACCCCAACACGCTGCGGAGGGTTGTACCTTGGGATGTCCGGGGCAGGGTTCTGGGACTGGGGGAAAACCCAACACGCTGAGGAGGGTTGTACCTTGGGGATGTCCGGGGCAGTGTTCTGGGACTGGGGGAAAGCCATGACTTGTTCATGGAGGCGGCTCTGACCCCTTCAGGACCGGGTTCAGCCCGCTCCGCAATGTAGCTTCCACTGGACAATGGAGGACGGCCCTCTTTGTGGGAGGAATCAGGGGACGTGACCCATCGCATTATGGGGAGGTGGGAGCGGAGGACGACAGGGTCGGTGCCTGTTTGGTGTTCTGTGTCGATGAACGCCAGGTAACGGGCTAGTAGCTGGCGCTCGAAGGGGCTGTAGCGTGCTATGCGGCGGGATTGCCTGGGAGGATGGTGTGCTGGGCACCTGTATCGACAAGTGCCATCCACCTCTGCGTGTTTCCCTTTCCCCAGTGCACTACGACAGGTATATGTGGCCTCAGGTCCCCCGGGCGGGAGAGGGCCAGAGAGCAAATGCCCCGGGGGCCCTGGCCTTCATCCAATGGGGGCGGGGAGAAGTTCTGCCACCCCTGTGGTGAGGCGCCTTGGTGGGTGAGGTGGGGCATTTTCCTGTATCAGGAAATCTGTCTTGAGGGCAGGCGAGGCAGTTCCAGGCAAGGGAGGTGCAGAGGGGGGGTTGGAGTGGGCATGGTCTGGCTGGGCGGTCTGGGGGCTGGGGGCACCCCCTGCCTCAGGTTTGGTGGCGGGACGGATGTTGGTCTTGTTCTAGCTAGATTTGCCCCTGTAATGCAGATAACGGAGATTGGGGAGAAAGACTGGGGAGTGGAAGAGGAAAGAAGGGAAGGAAGGGTGAGGTGGGGCCTGGGAGAGAGATTAGGGAGTGAGGGCAGTAGAAGAGAGAAGGGGATGTCGGGTCCGTGAGAGAGACAGGGAGTGGTTATGAAGAGACGGGGTAGCGGGGGTAGTAAAGAGAAAAGGGAGTGTATGGAGGGGGGGGGGGAGAGAGAGAGAGAGAGAGAGAGAGAGAGAGAGAGAGAGAGAGAGAGAGAGAGAGAGAGAGAGAGAGAGAGGAGAGAGAGAGGAGAGAGAGAGCGAGAGAGAGAGAGAGAGAGAGAGAGAGAGAGAGAGAGAGAGAGAGAGAGAGAGAGAGAGAAAGAAAGTAAAATAGGGAAATGAATAGGAAGAAAGTAAGTAAAGTACCATGTGTTGTTGTGAAGAGGATTCCGGAGAAAGGAGAGTACAACAGTGTCACTCCACTCGTCAGGAAGCGACAGAGGCAGAGGGAAGGAAACTAAAGGCCAGTTGGTCTGACCTCAGTGTTTGGGAAGATGTTGGATTCGATTATTAAGAATGATGTTTCAGGGTTCTTTGGACAAATGATAAAAAGGGCCGGAGTCAGCATAGTTTCCTGACAAATCTATTGAAATTCATTGAAGAATTAACAAGCGGGATAGACAAAGGACAATCGGTTGATGTTGTGTACTTTGAATTTCAGGCCTTTGAAAAGGTGGCAGACATGAGGCTGTTTAACAAGCTGCGAGCCCATGGTATTACAGAAAGAGTCTAGCACAGTTAAAGCAGTGGCTGATTGACAGGAGGCAGAACGTATGAATAAAAGGAGCGTTTTCTGTCTGGCTGCAGATGTCCAATGGCATTCCACAGGGGTCTGTGATGGGACCGATTATTCTCTGCTATATGGCAATGACTTGGATAATGTATTTGATGGCTTTGTTGCAAAGTCTGCAGAGGACATGAACAGAGATGGAGGGAAAGGTAGTTCTGAGGACGTAGAGAGGCCACAGAAGGAGCTAGACAGATTAGGAATGGAAACGGCAGATTGTATACAGAGCATTCATTTCATGAGGACTAAAAGGTAAAAGCAAGGACGAAATGTTGGAACTTTAAAAAGCTCTGGTGAGGCCTACTTGTAGTATTTTGAGCAGGTTTGAGCTCCTTGTCTTAGAAAAGATGTGCTGAATCTCGAGGGGGTTCAGAGGAGGTGCACGAAAATGGTTCCAGTATTGAATAGGTTGTCATATCAACATTGATGTGTCTGGGCCAGAATTCAGGAAAATAAGGCGTGAACTAGTTGAAGGAGGAGCCTTGATAGAGTGGATGTGGGCAGGATTTTCCCTGTGATTGGTGGGTCTAAGACCGGATGAGCCATAACAGAGGGCATCCTGTTAGAACGGAAATGAGGAGGAATTTCTTTAGCCAGAGTGGAGAATCTATGGGATACTTTGCCACAGGCAACGGTGGAGGCTGAGTCTCCCTGTACATTTACTACAGATGGTCATATATTACTGACTGTTCAGGGTGTGAAAGGATACGGGGCGAAGACAGGAGATTGGGTCTGGTGCGAATTTGGATCAACCAGGATGATATGGTGATCTATTGAAGCAGAGTCGATGGGCCGAATGTCCTAACCTGCTCCTGCACCTCATGGTCTTATGGACTTTCTGCCTTTTGAACACTTCTGTCTCTTTGGGATGTGTGTATCCTGCGCTTTCTGAATTGCTTCCAGAATCTTCACCCATTCTTGCTTTGACGTTATTGGTGCCAAAGGTCTTTTCCAATCACTTTTGGCCAGCTCCTCTCTCAGACCTCTGCAGTTTCCTTCATTCCACTGCAACACTGCATCTCCGTTGTGCTTCCCCTTCTCAAATTGCAAATTCAATCCCGGTTCATTGCATCACACCCTATCCTGAATAGCAGATCCCTTAGTACAGTGGTCCCCAGCCACCAGGCCGCCGACCGGTATCGGGCCGCAAGGGAACGATATGATTTGGCGATAGTGGGTTTAACCACAAGCTGCCCTCTGAAGCCACCTCGCAGGCATTCTAGAAATTCTCCCCCGGGGCATCCAGCACCAACCGGGTTTTCCCAATCGATTTGTGAACTGAAATCCCACATGACTATTGTAACGTTGACCTGCTGACTTGCATTTTCTATCTCCCGTTGTAGTTTGTAGACTACGTCCTTACTACTGTTTGGGGGTCTGCACATACCTTCCACCAGGGTTTCTTTGCACTTGCAGTTCCTCAGCTCTCCCCACAACGACTCAGCACCTTCCGACCCTATGCCGGCTCTTTCTGATTGTTTGATTTTATTATGTTTACCAACAGGGCCACGCTGTCAGTGATGCCCACAACCTCATGTATGCCAGTCTGTAGCTTTTCCTCCACGTCAGTCTGTACAATGCGCGCATTCAAATGTAATACCTTCAGTCCTGTGTTCAGCCTTTTAGATTCTGTGCGTCTTTTCCATTGCAACTCATCCTGTCGACTGCCAGATTGCCCTATCAGCAGCCTCTCATTGCCAGAAGTCTCACAACAAACTGTTTCTGTCTACAAACCAACTACCTCATCCTCGGCGCTAACATATCGGTTCCCAAACCCCTTACCTAACTCACAAAATTTCTTTTCAGGGCCTGCTGACATTTTCTACCTGTCATTGGTGCCAATATTTACCAACAAGTCTGGTTGCTCACCCTCCCCCTTTAGGATGCCAGGGACCTGATCGGAGTCATCCCTGTCCCTGGCACCTGGACACATCTCACCATCCGGGTGACTCTATCGCCACCACAGAACCGCTGGTCGTTGGTTGACAACAGGAGGAACTCTAACCCTGTTACGGCGGAGGGAGGATCGGGTGAGAGTTAATGTTCTGGAAATGGAGGGGTTGCCTCATCGATCAGAGGGAATGAAAGGTTGGAGAGGCTTCAGTTGTTTCCTCTGTAGCGATGGGGGCTGAGGGGAGACCAGAGGCAGACCGAGGTTGAGTAGAGATCTGAGAGAAGAGAACCGACATCGTTTGTTCACCAGGTGAATAACTCAATTCCCAGAGGACGTGATTTCAAAGTGAGCGTGGGACAGTTCAAAGATGATGTTTACCTGTGCCCCGGTACTCAATTCTGCTCCACAGTCCTCTCGTCCTCTCTCTCTCTCTCTCTCTCTCTCTCTCTCTCTCTCTCTCTCTCTCCCCCCCCCTTATCTCCGTCTCTCTCTCTCTCACTCTGTCTCTATAAATATACAATTCCTCATCTCATCTTTTCCTCATCCATACTCTTTTGCACCTTCCCACTCTTTCCTCCAAACATTCTTCCCGACACAGTCACTAACCTGCATCTTTCCCTTATTGTCTCTTACTCCGTTTATGCCTAACCTTCCGCTTGCCTCTCGCTTTCTCCCCAATTCCCCCTTTCCTGTAGCTTGCTGTCTCCACCACCCACCCGTCCAGACCAGCACCCCTCCCCCACCCCGCACTGTGATGACGGTTTTACACACTCAGTGGATTACAGATGTTGTATAATTTCTCGTCGGTTGGAAAGATTCAATGTTCTCTCAGAAGATAAAGGCTTGTGGTTTCTGGGAGAGGCCTGTTTGTTTCCGTTTAGTGTGCTGCAGAATAGGCGGCGGAGGAGTGTGGAGAAGGGGGAGAGAGAGGGTAATTGAGGATGTAAGAGAGGGGGAAGAAGAGGGGAAAGGAGAGGGGTAGAGAGAAGGGAAAGAGAGAGGGAGAGAGTGACAGGCACAGAGAATGGGGGGGGGGGGAGAGGAGAGAGAGTACGAGAGAGTGACAGGCAGAGTTAGGGTGGGGGGAGAGAGAAGAGAAGAGGAGAGATGAACGTAAATTGGGACATTTGCTTTAAATGAATCAAGGTACAGTGATATCTTTTGATTCGCATCCCGTCTATAAAGAGCAATTCATCACCTCGTGACTGGGAGTGCGGGGTCGCGAAATGTGAGGGGGCAATTAATTAACAACGAATCATACAGACCAATTAATCGCAACACTGGATTAGGCAGATTGTGAAATTAGTGGTCCATCTCTCAGGAAGTCAGAATGTTCGACGTTTGTGGGGTCTTTGATACTGTGGACTGTTTTATTGAGGCAGAGAGATGTGTAAACCGTGTCCACAGTTTCCATGATGTACTGAACTTGTTCACAGATCTCTGCAGTGTTTCCGGTGGTGGTCAGTGCTGTTGCCTTGACAACACGACTAGTTTCCTCACAAGATGTGTTCTGTAAAAATAGATGATGGTCGTCCAGGAGGAGCCGACTTTCTTCAGCCTGTGGAAGAAGCAGAGATGCCGCTGAGCTTTCTTGGCGATAGTGTCCTTGTGGCTGGACAAGGACAGGCTGTCAGTGGTGTTCACTCTCAGGAGATTGGAGCTCTCAAACCCCTTATCCTCTGCCGTTGATGTAAACAGGAATGTCTGCATCGCTCCGGCTGACTTCCTGTTGTCAGTAACCAGCTCTATTGTGTTGCTGAAATGGAGTGGGTGGGGAGTGTTGATACCAGCTCTCAAAGCTCTCCAGCTCCGACCCGACACGCGGGTGGAGAAGGTTTACAGGAGTAAATTCCAACCGTGTGCAAACAGCACTGGCTCTGTGAACACGGGTGGAACTGTCCAGACCGACTGAAGGGTCTATTTACGCGCTTTCCCCGAATCTCGTCCTTCTCTCTCACTTTTCTCACTCTCACCTTCCTCTCTCTAGTCTCTCTCCGCTTCTCCTCTCTCATCCCAAACTCTACTACCCCTCCCCCTCACTCTCCTCCATTACTCCCCACTCCCTCCGCCTTACACCACTCTCACACTGACCCCTCACCCTCTGCTTACTCCCTACCTTCCTGAATCCTGCATCACTCATATGAAACATATTCCTCCCGCGCCCTCCCCATCCAGCCGAAAGGCTTTATCTGCTGTCGCTTCCGCAGGACACGGATTTACTCAAATTCCGGAGACTCTGATTCACTGTCAAACTCTCAGCGGAGAGGGTGGGAGAGGGCGAGGGGAAGTATCAGGACATTGGGAAGAAGGAGAAACAGTTGAGGGAATTGGGAAGGGGGCGAGGGAGGAGGGAGATTAAGGGATGACGAGATGTGGGAAGAAGTAAGTGTGTAGAAGGAAGAGAGATAGAATGGGTGAAGAGCTCGGGGGAAGTTGAGAAGCAGGAGATACCGGGAGAGCAAGTTCACTCTCACCCTCTCCATCTCCCTCTCCCTATACGTCTCCCTCTCTCACTCCCACTCCTTTCTCTCTCTCCCTCTCCCCCTCTCTCTCTCAAACTCCCTCTGTCTCTCTCCCGCTCCTCTTCTCTCGCCCCTCTCCCTCACTCTCTCTCCTCTCTCTCTCTCTCACTCTCTCTCCACACCCCCTCTCTCCCCCTCTATTTCCCTCTCCCTCTCACTCTCTCTGACTCTCTCACTCCCTCTCTCGCTGCCTGTCTCTGTCCCTCTCTCACTCACTCTCTCCCCATCCTCTCTCTCTGTTCCTTACTCGCGCTCTCTCTCACTCTGTTCCTCTCCCTCTATCTCTCTCCCTCTCTCTGCTTCTCCCTCTCCCCCCGTTCGTCTCTCTCTGTGTCTCTCTCTGCCTCTCTCTGTCACCCCCTCTCTCTGTTCCTCACACGCTGTCTCTCTCACTCTCTGTTCCTCTCTCCCACTCACTGTTCCTCTCTCTCTGTCTTTCTCTCTCTCTCTCTGTTTCTCTCTGTCTCTCTCCCTCTCTCCCCCCCTCTTTGGCCTTCCCTCTCTCCCCCTCTCTCTGTCACCCCCTCTCTCTGTTCCTCACACGCTGTCGCTCTCACTCTCTCTCTGTCTCTCTCTCCGTCACTCTCTGTTCCTCTCTCTCTGTCTCTCTCCCTCCCTCTCCCCCTTCTCCCTCTCACTCTCAGTGTACTATAAAGGCACGGATGGAGGAAAAGATATGCAGTCTGGGAACAAGGCGGAGCAGGGGTCACTGTCCGAAGCCAATGCCGATACAATTAATTGCTGACTTGGTCAGTTTCACTCCTCGCTCTCCATCTCTGTCTAACTGTCCGTGGCGGACAGATGTGACAGAGGTGAGGAGAGAAAGGGAGTGAGGTAGAGATATGTTAAGAGACAAAGGGTAGACTATGGGGGAGAGAATGGGACAGTGCGGGTAAGTATTGAAGAGGGGTGAGCGAGAGGGATGAGCGAGTGGGTACAGTGAGAGAGGGTGAAGAGAGGCACCGAGGGAAGGGGGAAGGAAGGTGGAGGCTAAGAACGTGAGCAGCGATAGAGGGTGGGCAGGCAGAGAGGGAGAACCATTTTATGTGAAATCTGGGCAAACAAGAGAAGAAGAGCGGGAACAGGGGTGGGATAGAGAGGGTGGGAAGGAAGGAGTGGACCAGCGTGAAAGTGGGAGAGATGGAGAGGGCTGGAGTGGAGGAGAGTGTGGGAGTGATTGTCAGAGTAATACAGGGGAGAGGTGTGTGTGTGTGTGTGTGTGTGTGTGTGTGTGTGTGTGTGTGAGAGAGAGAGAGTGATAAAGGGGGAGACAGAGAGACTGCAATGAACAGTTGGGGTGAGAGAGGGACAGAGAGAGTGAGCACGTGGGAGAGATGGGTAAGAATGGAGGAAGGGAGAGACGTGCAGGAAATGGGAAAAGAAAGGGGCAGAGAGGAGGAGGTGTAACGGAGAACACAAAATGCTGGAGGAACTCAGCAGTTCAGACAACCTCTATGGAAAATAATAAAGAGTGGACGTGTCGGACCGAGATCAGCAAGATGAGAGGATTCTATCAGTGGGGAGTAGGAACTGTCGAGGATGCTGCGGGATTGTTTGTCAGATTACAGTAAGTGAGAAGTACAATATATAATGAAAAACACAATCCCAAGTCTAATACAAAGAGTGAAAGAATTGATAAAGGAACAAGTGATACGAACAATCTACTAAACAAATGTAAACAGAGCACAGAATCATTGATCTGAGAGAGGGGGTGTAGAGAGGATGAGGGGAAGAGTGGGGGAGACTTGAGAGGGGTGGAGAAAGGGGAAAAGGGAAGGGTAGAGTGAGGAAAGAGGGGTGAGAGTGAAAGAAAGAACGTGGGGAGAGAGGATTCAAGTGTAGGAGAGTGAGGTATATTGGGGAGGAAAGAGTGAAGCAGAAAGTTGGGGGAGTGTGGGGAGAGAGTGTGGAAGAGGGGAGGAGAGTGAGTGAGAGAGGAGAGAGTTGAGAAAGTTGAGAGAGGGGAGGGAGAGAAGAGAATGGTAAGGAGTAAAAGAGGTTTGTAGGCTAGAGAGTGGGGAGGGGGGAGGGACAGAAATGGATGTGTATGGAGTGGGAGGTGCCTCACCTCATCTTGCCCTGATGACGGATTCTGCTTTTCCTTTTGCTAAGGCAGACGTTGATGGACTTTCGATCGGTCAGAACATGAAAGGATACAAGGCGAAGGCAGGAAAATGGAGCTGAGAGGGAAAATGGATTTACCGTGATGAAGTGGCAGAGCAGTTTTGATGGGCCAAATGGCCTAATTCTGCTCCTGTCTCTCATGGTCTTATGGTCCAAGAGCAGCCTCTCATTCAATTAGAGCAAGAGCAATGAACTGGTTCTGGACTTTGGAGGAGGAAACAGGAACCCATGAGGCAATCCTCATCGGGGCTCAAAGGTGGAGACCTTCAGCAAATTTAAATTCCACAGTGTCAACATTTCAGAGGATCTGTCCCGAGCCCGGGACACAACTGCAATTACACGAAAGCAGGAACTGTCTGTTCCTGCTCAGAAGCTTGAATGGATTCAGAATGACATCTAAAACTCTGACAAACTTGGACAGATGTGTGGTGGGGAGCATGTTCAGAGGTTGCATCATGGCCTGGTATGGAAACACCAAAGCCCTTGAAAGGAAAATCCGATTAGAAATAGTGGATATGGCCCAGCACATCACGGGTAAAACTCTCCTTACAACTGAGCACATCTCTGAGGGCTGCTGTCACAGGAAATCAGCATCCATCATCAAGGACCCCCACCACACAGGCCATGCTCTCTCCTCAATGCTGCCATCAGGAAGAAGGTGCATGAGCCTCAGGAGCCTCAACCCCAGGTTCAGGAACAGTTATTACACTCAACCAACAGGTCCTAAAAAAGAGGGGATAATTTTACTCAAATTAACTTGCCCCATCACTAAACCATTCCCACAACCGATGGACATAATCAACAACTCTTCATCTCATGTTCTTAATTTTTATTTCTGGGTTATTTATTAGTTTTATTCTTTTGTATTTGAATTTCGTTGTCTTTTCCACATGGTTGTTTTGTTTGTCCTTTTGTGGGCGATCTTTCATTCATCGTATAATGGTTCTTGAGTTTACTGAATTTACAATATAATCAAATTCCAGGATTATACATGGTGACATGCGTATACTTTGATAATAAATTTACTTTGCACATTTTAAATTGTACATTCCAATTTGTAAATAACTCTGAAACACAAGAGCGGGTTGTGAGCTCGGTCTGCTGGGTAAATGATTTTGTTCTGATCTGAATGGTCGTCCCAACACTGTGACCCATCCTTCGAGGCACACCAATTACTGGAAATATTCCTGCATCAAAAACCCTCAAATGCTCTGTCTCTCTGCTCAAGTGTGCGAACACACGTAGACACACACACACACACACACACACACACACACACACACACACACACTTAAAAATGTTGACAATCATACCAGCGCCCAAAAATACCAGGGTGACCTGCCGCAACGATTATCGCCCAGTGATGCTCACTACTGTGATGAAGTGCTTTGAGGGGTTGGTCATGGTCAATCAACTCCTGTCTGTGTGCAGGGACCCACTGCAATTTGCCAATCGCCACAATCTGTCAAAAAATACTGGCTCAAACTCAGCCTTAGATCACCAGGATAAAAGCAATTTAGGCTGCTGATATCAGCTCAGCATTCAACACAATCAGACCCTCAATTGTAATCAACAAGATCCAAAACCTGGGCCTCTGTACCTCCTTCTGCAACTGAATCCTCACCAGGAGACCCCAGTCTGTGTGGATCAGAAATAACATCTCCTCCTTGCTAACAATCAACACTGGCACACCTCAACGATGCGTGCTCAGCCCACTGCTCTACTCTCTCTACACCACGTCTGTGTGGCTAGGCTCATCTATAAACTTGCCGATGACACAACTATTGTTGCTGAAATTTCTGACAGTGACGAGAAGGAGTACAGGAGTGAGATAGATCAGCAAGTTGAGTGGTGTCACAGCAACAACCTTGCACTCAGCATCATGAAGACAAAGGAA
>NW_026778998.1:352500-417891 GCF_030144855.1 Hypanus sabinus
CATTTCATTCCGACAGATCGCCGGTAGCACGGGGGACGGATCACTGGGCAGAGAAAATGTCTTCAATGTTGGATAGTTACAGGAGTGTGGAGAAAATATTGTACGTATTCATTGCCGTCTTTGGAGTTCCTGGTGAGTGTTTCGTATTTTTGTGTATTAACCGTTGCGGATCTGTTTCCGATCAGTTTACCAGCTTCCAACTTGATGATAATTGCACATATATCCTTCAGAAATATCAATCCTGTCAATTCGACATCTGATTTTTCATATTTATTGACAAATGAAACAAAACTTCTGCCTCTCCTCCGTTGTTCGTCTCTTTAATGACACCTTTTCCAGAGTAGTTCCAGTGAAGTATAATTAATCCATTAACGGAGCCACTCAGCCTCTGTTTACTAAGTTGACCCGACATTCCCTCTGAGACCCGTCGTAAATTGGTGCATCGTTTCGTCAGTGTTTGTTCAATTCCATAAAAGCTCTTGAGCTGCCTTGACCATCCAGTGCTTTGTGTGCGTTGCCCCTCCTCAGCCCCACCAGATGCCGAGTTCCTCGCGGCCTGCTCAGTCACGGCTCAGTCAGAGAAACCGGCCCACATCAGCGATGGAATCAGGATTAACATCGATCGCTGTCGTTCATGCAGCTGGTTTTTAGCACCGAACATCAGTCACACATCGTTTTATTTGCACAGTACAGAGAGAGTGAGAGACGTGTCAGAAGTTAGATTAGCAGTTGTTTACACATTCTTTAGCCGAATCCCGGAGATGCTGTCATGCTGTTCAGTAGTGCCCAGTGTATGTTCTCTTCATCTTTCTCTCTCTATCTCTCTCCAGTGAATGTACTGGCGATTGTGATCCTGTCCCGGGGAAGGTGCGGCCTCTCTACCTGCACCACTCGCTACCTGGTGGCCATGGCAGCGGCTGATCTGCTGACTATTGTCTTCGAGATCATTCTGCTTCGAATGAAACTACGTTACTTCATGTCCAGTTTTCTAAATATCACCCCTATGTGCAGTATTAACGAGGTACTGAAGTTCGCAGCCACGGACTGTTCTGTCTGGTTCACCGTCACTTTCACCTATGACCGGTTTGTCGCCATTTGCTGTCAGAAGCTGAAAACAATATATTGCACCGGGAAAACTGCGGCTGTGGTTCTAACAACAACCGGTGTACTATTCAGTCTGAAAAGCATTCCCCGTTACTTTCTTTGGGAACCCAGAGGGATCATCGACAATGTGCCTTGGTTCTGTGAACTCGTGGACAAAGGTCGCACTGACCCCGGGTGGGCAGCATGGGCTTGGGTGGAGACTGTTTTAACTCCGTTGCTCCCTTTTGCTGTGATACTGCTGCTCAACGCCCTGACAGTCAGGCACATTTTAATGGCCATTCGGGTCCGTAAGGGGCTGAAAGGTCAGAGCAAGGGGGAGAACCGCAGTGACCCGAAGATGGAAAGCAGGAGGAGGTCTGTGGTTTTACTCTTCACCATCTCCGGCAGTTTCATCCTCCTGTGGATGACAATGGTTGTAAATTTCATGTGTTATCAGATCAAAGGAATTGGTTTCAATTTCAATGATTCCGAATGGATATTTCATGAATTCGGCGTTTTGATGAGGAATTTCAGCTTGTGCACGAACACATTTATTTACGCGGTGACTCAGTCGAAATTCAGAGAGCAGGTAATCAGCGCGGTGAAATACCCGATCACCTCGGTGGTTCAATTCATTAATAAAGTCGTGCCCTGAGCCGAACCCAGATGTAGCTTCAATGCATCCGGTCCGGGCTCCAGATATTGACATCCACCCTCTAGTCCTCAAGCTGTTATTCCCGGGCGGTAGTCCTGTTGAAACGGGCATTGGAAGCAGCAGAGCTGTGGACCGTCCCTATTGGAAAGTTCTTGCAAGGGAGAGACTTCTGGGATTGGCTGAGTGGAGTGCCTGAGTGTGGGCTGGGTAAAGAGAGACTGGGAGATTGGGAGATCATGAAACATTGTGTGTGTGTGCGTGTATGTGTGTGTGTGTGTGTGTGTGTGTGTGTGTGTGTGTGTGTGTGTGTGTGTGTGTGTGTGTGTGTGTGTGTGTGTGTGCGTGCGTGCGTGCGTGTGTGTGTGTGTGTGTGTGTGTGTGTGTGTGTGTGTTTAATTGAGAAAGAAAGCAGAAAATGTGTACGAAGTTGTTGCTAGTACAAGTTGACCTGTGTTATAGAGAAAGGTTGGACAGGTATCAAACTTTGCTGACTGAGAGGCAAGCGAGCGGAAAGAATTAAGATTACTAGTGTTCAGATAGCCAACGCACAAAATTCTTGAGTAACTCAGCAGGTCAGGTATCATCTATTAAAAATTGTAAGTTGCCGACCTTTCGGGCCAAGACACATCTTCAATCCCCAGACTCTAATCTGGCATTCAATCTCCTCACCCACCGCCCATTATTACACAAACACATTACACAAACACAAACACAAACGCCCTTGCGGGACCATGTCAGACGTCACGCTGAATGCCATGTAGAGAATATGAACTGCAACGCCTTCTTTAAGTTTCCACGCAAAGCACAGAGTGGTACCATACATAAAACAATGCTGACGATCCGAATCAGTCCATATCGATCCAAACACAATTCACCCGGTCCCTTAGAATATCTTCCAATTACTTTACCGCCTTGATATCAGGCTTTCCGGCCTATAACTTCCTGGTTTACTTTTTGAGCCTTTCATGAACAGAAAACACAATTCTCCAACCCTCTGGTCACTAAGGGTAATTGGAGAGTGCATTAGGATTTTTGTTTTATTAGACAAGGTGAAGAGGGAGATTGATGAGGACAGGGCAGTGGATGTTGTCTACAGGGATTTTATTAAGGGGTTTGACAAAGTCCCCCATGGCAGGTAAATCTAGAAGATTCACGTGCTTGGGATCCACGGCAATTTGGCTGTTTGGATTCAGAACTGGCTTGCGATCTGAAGGCAGAGGGCAGTGATGGACTTATTTAGGCTGGAGTCCTCTAACAAAAGGAGTTCCGCAGGGATCTGCGCTGGGATCTCTGCTGATGGTAATGCATTCAAATGCCTGGATGAAAATGTACAAGTGTGGAGTTGTGTGTGGCGCCGAGGACTGGCAAGCAATACAGCATCAGTTGCAGATGCGGGCTAAGAAATTGCAGCTGGAGGTCGACCCAGATAAATGTGAGGTGTTGCGCCTCAGTCGGGGAAATGCAAGGAGACAGTTAAGCACACGATCATTAACAGAGCTGCTGAGCAGACAGAGCTTGGTAACGAAGATCATCACTTTTTGGAAGTGGATACACACGTCGATAAGGATAAATTGTGTTGTTTTCTCTGGCGGGGGCTCAGGGGAAACCAGAGAGAGGTTTACAAGATCACGAGAGACATAGAAGGTGTGGATAGAGAGTATCCGTATCCGAGGGTTGTAATATCTAATAAAACAGGCCATGTATTGAACGTGAGAGGCATAGAGGGTGTGGATAGAGTATCCGTATCCCGGGGTTGTAATGTCTAATACCACAGGCCATGTATTGAACGTGAGAGAATGTATGTTGAAGTTTGATATGAGGGATGTTTTTACTCAGAGAGCCATGAATGCATGGTATGATGTTAGAAACAAATATATAAGATTTTTTTAAGGGAGGTTTGGATAGGAACGTAGATGAAAGGAGGATGTAGTGTAGGTCGGAGGGAATAGTGTTTGGGTGCTTTTGATTTGCTCTGTAGCTGGTTGAGCACCATACTGCGGGCCGAATGGCCTGTTCATGTGCTGTAGTGTTCAATGCTCTAATTTAAATATTTCTGCCAATGTTGGCCTCCCACTGGGCCTCAGTGAACAGTGGGTCAGGACCTGGGTATTCGTACACCCTCATTTGCCTCACCACAGCACAGTCCCTCCCCCACCCCCATAATCAGTCGGTGGTTCATGAAGATGATGCCGTTTTGTCGAACTTCTATACACCCTGTGTTCATCTCCTAATTAAGTACAAATGCAAAAAAACCTACCTACGGTCTCCCCTATCTCTCTCGTCTCCAGAAATTGATTACCGAACTGATCTTGTACTTCTCTCCCTTGCAAATTCGTTGATCTTAACATATTTGTGGAGCTGCTCAGGGTTCACCTTTCCTCGGGCTATTGAGACCGAATAAAATCACAGGAGAGGCATTGAACCTTTTGGAGATAGAAGACATTAATCAGTAAAAAGAATCAGACACTCTTTGGAGTTAGGACCTGCCCGAACCAATATTACACGACATTTTTATATGCTGAAGATCAACAGGACTGTTTTACATTTACAATGTTTTCATAATGCTTCCTTTGAATTACACACACTTTTCAAACACCGCAATCTCCCCTGCAACACTCACGACACCGAGAATGAATTTGAATCGCCGCTGACTCTGGGCTGCATTCATGAATTCGCAGCATCTCAGAACCATGGAGTGTTTCTTTGCTTGCGATTAGCCAGTCTGTCCAGGAACACCAATGTTCTGGTCTGCACTGTAAACTAATCAACAATTGATACTCAGGTCTGAAGACTAGTTCCTGTTGAAATTAACATTTGCTATGCTGTATACCATCACTCTGGAATTGCCCTAACAGGGATACACCACGCCTTCGTTTAGATACTTGGATACTTTAAAGCGGCGTCTTGCATGCCTTCTACTGCAAACATCCCTCATTTGTTACCACCCGCCTACAGCTATGACGCACCTCCGTTCTTCATAACCAGGGCCTCAACACCTCTTCAAAGCCAATATTCCCTAATACTGTTATCTTTTTTTTTTCTGTGAGACACATGCAAGCTTTTCACTCTCAAAACTTCACATATTTGCAGAAAAACCACGTGTCCCAGTCTTTCACTTTCCAGATCTTTGCTCACAGCGTTAAAATTAACCTTTCTTCAATTTAGTATCTGAACATGTGGACCAGAATTGGAAAGGTGAAGCAGCGGGTATAGGCTCGAGATCGCAGCGTACCAGCGTGGCGCAGATCTGAGAGCAAGGAATGACCGGGGATTTGGATAACTTGAGCAACGGGCCTAATAGAAAACGCCAGCAATTAGAGTTGGAGGTGAGGGACGGGCCAGTATTTAATTTTACTCTTCCCTGTGCTGAACGAAGGCTGTGCCCTGCAACTAACGGGCTCCTACAGCAGCACCTGGCTTTATGTCTGTGGGCTCACTTCCCTGAACTTCAGTTCTGAATGCTCTTTGCTCACTGTTATTGTTTGAGCAATTTTATTTTTTTTTATGCACAGCGGGTGTTTGACAGTTTTTTTTAGAATGGCTTCCACAGCGTTTCTTTGATTTGTGACTGCCCGTGAGGAGCCAAATTTCAAGATTGTAAATAGTATACACAGCTTGATAGAAAATGTACTTTTGCCCACTGGTGGACTGCTCTGGAGGTAGAGGTCACAGAGAATCCAGGGATAGCTGACTAAACTGATACACAATTGGATTGATGGTAGAAAACAGATGACAACGGTGGAAGGTTAATCCTCTGACTGTAGACCTCTCAGCAGCAGCGTGCCGTGGAGACTGCAATTGAGTAATTCATAACGTTTGGAATATATCCATCCTGCACCTTCCACATTTTCCCCAGAAACGCATTCCATTGTTGTTCTGCTGTCATCAGTTCCAACATCTCCTTCCAATTTACATTGGCCAACTTCTCTCTCATACCACTGTAATTTATTTACTCCACTGAAATACTGCAACATCGGACTTCACTTTCTCCCTGTCAAATTTCAAGCTGAAGTCAATCATATTGTGATCACTGCCTCCTAATAGTTATTTTACCTTAAGCTCCTTATTCAGTCCCGCTTCATTACATAACACCCAGTTAAGTATTGCTTATCCCCAAGTAGGATCAACACCAATCTTCAGTAAAAAGCCATCTCATAGGCATTCAATACACTCACTCTCTTGACATCCATTTCCAACCCGATTTTCCCAATCGACCTGCATGTTGAAATCTCCTATGACTATCATTACATTTCCCTTTTGACACACCTTTTCTATTTCCTGTTGTAATCTGCAGTCCACTTCCCAGATAGTGTTGTGAAGCCTGTATATAACTGCCATCATGTTTCTTTTACACTTATGGTTTCTGAACTTAACCAACAAGCATTTGACTGCTTCCGATCCTATGTCACATCCTGCTACAGATCTGATGAAATTCTATACCAGCATATCCATGCCGTCCTCTCTGCCTTCCTTCCTATCCCTCCATTACGAGTAACCGTGGACATTCAGCTTCCAACTACAACCATCGTTCAGCACGAATCAGTGATGACCACAACATCATACCTGACAATCCGCAATAGTGCAACATGATCATCCTTATTTCATAAACTCTGCACATTGCAATATAGCACATTGAGTAAATTATTTGCGACCCTTAATGATTTTGCATCCCTAATGCCCTGATACTCACCCTGCTCGCTGCAATTATGTCCTATCATAATTATGCCTTCGTGACAGTCTGACTGCACACTGACTTTGCTTGTTTAGCATCCATTCTACCATGAGCTTCACACCCGCCCCCTGCCGGATTATTTTAAACCATTCCCAATGGCTCTTACAAACTTGCCCATGAGAATATTGGCTCCCGTCGGGTTCAGGAGTAATCCATCTCTTTTGAACAGGAGAGATCCCATTGATCCAAAATCTTGAATCCCTGCCACCTGCACCAGATTCTCAGCCATGCATAAATCTGCCAAATCATCCTGTTCCTACCCTCACCGGTACGTGACAGATGCAACAATCCAAAAGGGATGAGAATATACAAGACAGATTTAGTAAGTTTGCAGATGACACTGGAATAGGTGCTATAGTCGACAGTAATACAGGTTATCAAAAATTTCAGGGCAATCCTGACCAGCTGAGTACATGGGCTGAGGACTGGCAACTGGAATTTACTTCTGATCAGTCCAGGATGTTGCATTTTGGGACGTCAAATTCAGGTTGGACTTTCGTAGTGGAAGGGACTGTCTTGCGGAGTATTGCAGGGCAGTAAAACCTTGGAGTACACATCCATGGCTTACTGAGACTTCAGTCAAAACCTGACAGGGTGCTGAAGAAAGCTTTTGGCACCCTCACCCTCATGCATCAGGGCACTGAGAGTAACGGGTTGGCTGTTATGGTGCAGTTGCTTAGGGCACTGTTGAAACCACACCTGGGGAATCATAAACACAGGTGATTCTGCACCCATTCGAAATCCAGAGCAACACACATGAAATGTTAGACCACATCAGGTCAGGCAACATGAATGGAGGGGAATAAATGGTTGCCTCTTTGTGTAAAGACCCTTTATCAGGACTGGAAAGTAAGGGGGAAGAAGGCAGAATGCAAATAATCAGAGTCTAAATGTTGATGCTCAGACCTTCATTGTCTTTCTCCCTCTCATCTGTTTTCCTGGTCCTCATCAGATGCTCTTACCCCGACTACTGTCCAGAGCCAGAAATCTGCCCTCTACTAACCCGTCTCTGGTTTCTAACTGAACATCTAACTGAACATTCTAACATTCTCTGGTTTCTAACTGAACATTCTGCTTTCAGACGCTGGAGAACAGTGGTGTATTCTCACACAGCGGTGTGACACGTTGTCCTTTAGAAGCAGTGAAAATGACCCACAACATTGAAATGAGCTGGGAGCAAAGTAGTTAATTATTAGTGTTGTTCATCCTGCAGTAGAGTTTCGATTTTAACTCTGGGCTCAGCAAATGTGAAGATTAAATATCCGGCACGCAAATTATTTAAACCTTCTTGCCAGTGTGAAATCTGTAGTGCCACAAGGTTGGATGACTGAGTGAATCTTCTCACATACAGTCAGAAGAACGGCCTCTCTCCAGCATGAACACGCTGGTGTGTCTGTAGTGTGGTTGAGTGCGTGAATCCTGAGCAGGTGAGTGGTTACTCACCCATGTGAACTTGCTTGTGCATCTGTAGGTTTGTTGACCGAGTGAATCCCTACCCGCACTTTGAGCAGGCGAATGCTTTCTTCCCAGTGTGAACATACTCGTGTGCCAGGAGAGCAGTTGACTGGGTGAATCCATTCCCACAATCTGAGCAGGTGAACGGCCTCTTCCCAGTGTGAATGCGCTTGTGTACCTTCAATTGTGATGACTGTTTAAAACCCTTCCCACGGTCTGAGCAAATAAATGGCTTCTCCCCAGTGTGAATTCGCTGGTGTGTCAGTAGGTCAGATGACTGAGTGAATCCCTTCCCACAATCAGAGCAGGTGAACAGCTTCTCTCCAGTGTGAATTTGCTGTTGTAACTTCACTTGAGACGGCTGAGTGAATCCCTTCCCACAGTATGAGCCGGCAAAAGTTCTCTCCCCAATGTGCATTCGATGGTGTGTCAGTAGGTCAGACGACCGACTTAATCTTTTGCCACGGTCTGAGCAGGTGAACGGCCTCTCCCCAGTGTGAATTCGCTGGTGTATCAATAGGTCAGACGACCGAGTGAATCCCTTCCCACAAACAGAGCAGGTGAATGGCCTCGTCCCAGGGTACATTCGCTGATGTACCTTCAGTTTAGACGACTGATGAATCCGTCCGTGTTACAGTGACGTTCAACCCAAGTCGGTGGAAGAAGTCATTTTCCTCCCATTCATGGCTTCGGAAACTGGACAGTCTTCCTGTCTGTTAAGTATTGGGACATCTTTATGTGTCTCGGTTTGATTCTCTGGGTTTGTATTATTCACTACTCCCTCACAGCTACGCAGGTGATTTGCTGCCCACTGAGGGAAACGCTCTGCACCGATTGCCTGACTTGCCGGACAGATGGAATGTTAGTTTAAAGTGATTTGCGGTTTTTCGGTTGTGCAGAAATTTCCTGTTCAGAGCGATGGTCGGTCCACACACTTATTTAAAAATAGAGGGAACATCAGTAACATTTCAACTTCTGGTTCTTTCTCACAGCACTGTAAAATGCCTGAGAGATTACATGGGTAATGATGGATACTTCCCAATTACTCTGATGACCTGTTCCCCACAGGTGACTGATGGTGGCGAACTCATCGATGCACTTCTGTGATGTGAAAGCTGCAGGTCACCTGTTACCCAGGAAAGGGTATTTGCTGTCGAACTGTACCCAGAGAGAGAAACATGCTGTCACGGGTAGAAAGGTCCGGAAAAAGAGGAGGCAGAGCAAAAGTGAATTTCTGTAGATCTAAAGCTGATGGAAGGACGTTGTTGTTTTTTTGTTCAACATTAGTTGACATTTTCACGGACTTGAAGGCAAACACTTCATCTGTACTTAACTCAGTACTACTTTTGCTCCAAGTTCCTAATACAGTATTTGGATTTAAATATGTGGAGCTCAGCAGCGTTTGTGAGATCCATCCGCTCTCCTTCCCTTCCCTCTGTTCTTCCAAACACGCCATACTAACTGATGGGAAAATCACTGATATCAGCCATGCCTGCCCCTTTACCCAGTAAACCCCACGAAACAGAAAGCTGTCTCTCGGCCTCGGTCGCAGTGATGCGCATGCATCACAAAAAGGCACCAGCGCTTTCGCTCATCAAGGTTACCCGCGGCCTGTTTACGAATCGTGCGACTGAGAGAGAAGGAAAGGACCGGGACTGTCCTGGGGTGCGGAGCCTCAGTGTGTCCGGAGATCATAGTAAGTGTATCTCAGTCACAGTTCGGTCGTGGGTACCGATAAAATTTCTGCCAGGAGTTCCGCTCCAACCTGCTGCCATTTCTGAGACCTTTGGCCAAAATGCGCATGCGCTGCTTTCCGACACTGTCAGTCAGTTTTGCTCATGCGCACTTTATCGTCTGGTCACACCACGGAAATCTGGATCGAACAAGAGAAAGCCTGCAGATCCAAAGCAATTCACACGAAACGCTGCAGGAACTCATAGCACAGTCAGCATCTAATCACAGAAGCAGAAACTCAGAGTGGGGAATAGAGGGGGACGGGTCTCTGTTTACCAGAAGGAGAAAACATTATTCATGCCACCAGGTTGGAGGGTACCCAGATGGAATCTGAGGTGTTCCTCCTTCACTCTGTCATCTTGACACAAGTGGGGGCCTTCGATCAACACGTCGGGACGAGAATGGGAAGCGGATTTGAAACGTTCGGCCACCAGGAAGTGCCCCTTGTGGTGGATAGTAATCATAAGACATATAGCAGCAGAACGCCGTAGTTTAGAATTTAATCCTCACTAACGCCCTATGCAACTTCAACGTAAAATCTCAATTCCTGGTATTAATAATGTGACTAAATGAGAAGCGAGAGTGTATATGGAACCTCTGGATATTAATGCTGGAGAGGTGGCAATTGTGAAGAAGGAAATGGCAGAGGAACTGAACAGTTGTTTGGGACCAGGCTTCACTGTGGGAGACACCAGCATTATGCCAGAAGATCGACTGATCAGGAGGCAGAAGCGTGAGAAGTTGCCATTACTAAGGGAAAGGAAATGGTGCTGAAAGAAGTGGCTGACGAGATTGTGGAGGCATTAGAAATGATATTTCAGGAACACTAGATTCTGGAATGGTTCCAGAAATGTTGGGAAAATTATAACTGTCACTTCAGTCTTCAAGGAAAGGAGAGTGGTGGAAAAAAGGAAATTAAAGGCCAGTTAGTCTGACCTCAGTGGTTGGGGTGATGTTCTGGTTGATTGCTCAGGATGTGGTTTCACGGTACCTGGAGGCACATGATAATATAGGCCTCAGGCGGCATGGCTTACTGAAGGAACGCCCTTGCCTGATAAATCTATTGGAATTCTTTGACGAAGTAATAAGCATGATTGACAGAAGAGAATCGCTGGATGCTGTGCACGGATTTTGAAAAGGCAGTTGACATGAGTGCGCTTAACAAGTTAAGAGCAGATGGTATTACAGCAAAGCCGGTAGCATGGATAATGTATTGATCGTTTGGCAGGAGGCAACAAATGGAAATAAAGGTTTGGTTGGTCTTTATTGGTTGGTTGCCGATAACTAGTGGTGTACAACAAGGGTATGTGTTGGGACAGCTTATTTAATACATCATATGTCAATGACATGAGGGATGGCATAGTTGGCTTTGTGTCCAAGGTTGTGGATGACGTAAATGTATGGGGAGGGGCAGGTAGTTTTGAGAACGCAAAGTGGTTAAAGAACGTTTTAGACTGATTAGGAGAATGGAGATATAAGAGAAAGATGGAATATGTTTTCGGGAAATGTACGGCAATGAAATTTGGAATATAAGTTTCGGCTATTTTGCAGATGGAGAGGAAATTCAAAGTTTGAGGCGCAAAGGGACTTGAGAGCTCCCGTGCAGGATTCACAAAATTCTAATTTGCTGGTTGAGACTGTGGTGAGGAAGGCAAATGTGAAGTCAGCATTCATTTCGCTGGAACTGCTGTACAAACGTAAGGATATAATGTTGAGGCTTTATAGAGAACTGCTTAGGCCGCACATGGAGTATTGTGAGCAGTTGTGGGACCCGCGACTGAAAGGATGTGCTGACATTTGACAGGTTTCAAACGAGGTTCAAGTAAATGAATCCAGGATTGCAGGTCTTGACATACTAAGCGCCACTGTGTCTCTTCACATGGTCAATGTGCCAAAATCCCACATTATGATTCTCTCCAGGAGTTATGGAACTTCCCAGATCTCTCTGTCCTCCGGCACACCTCAATTCCATGTCATTCACTCAAGTGCTACCTTGCCTGGTTTTCGCAAAATGTAACATCTCACACGTGGCTGAATTGAATTCCATCCGCCATTTTGCAGCCCATTTTCCATCTGTTTTCCTGATGCTCCAAGAATTGATCACATACTTCGCCATCCACTGCCGCTCTGAATCAAGGTGTCATTTGCAAAGGCTGTTTACCACATTGCCATTGAAATACGTGTACTTACATACAGTATGGTGTCCCTTGAATGTCTTCCAACGAGTTACCCAGGACTGATGTCACATTCACCTGCCCCTAATTTCCCGGGTTATTCTCAGAGCTCTTCTTGACTAATGGGAGTTAACCCCCCACTTTCCGCCCGTGGCTGAGGCGTTTTGAATATCTCTGCCAGTGCCCATGCAATTACTACACTAGCCACCCACAAGAAGAGAGGGGAAACCCAATCTGGGCCTAGATATTCGTCACCCCTAATTTGCGTCAGGTTGGCAAAAACGTCTTCCTTTGTAATCTGTATATTGTCCATGACCTCAGGGCTGTTTTGGCCCATTTCCTTCGTTCATGTGTCTATCACCCAAGCAAAAACAGATGGAAAGTATCGTTTAAGATCTTCCCTATCACTTTCGGCTCCATTATTGCATGATCTTTCTGATCGTCAACTCATGCCCTCGTTTAGCCCGACCCAATCATCTCTTAAATATTGCATGCATTTCTTATACTTCACAAGACAGTCATTTAATCCCAGGTGTCGATGCCTGATATGCCTCTCTCTTGTTCTTAAAAAGGCCCTCAACATCCTTCTAAATCAAGATTCCCAAAAGTATTGCGATTTATTCCGACAGGAACCTACACACCCTGAACTCTCAATACTTCACATCTGAAAGTGCCGCACTTAGAAGGGATCCTAACCAAGTCCACACCAGCCTGAACTCTTTCGATGACATCGAAATTAGTCTTCTTCCAATCTAGAATTTCAATCCGTGGACCATTTGTGTATATCATCATAATTATGTTAAAGGTATGCAGAAATGAGTTCAGTGGACCTTGACACTGTCTTATACACCCTTTTTCAATTTATTCCCACCTATGTTCTTGACACTTCTCATGCTTTGAATTTTTTCAATGATTTTAAATTCCCTAGCCCCCCAATGTCTTACTTTCACCATGGACGTCCAGTCCCTATATACATCCACCCCCACCGAGATGGTCCCAAAGCTCTACGCTTTTTTCTTTTTTTTTTTGGATTCCAGACCTAACCAATTTCCCTCTACCACCACTCTCCTCCGTCTAGCGGAATTAGTTCTTACTCTCAATAATTTCTCCTTTGGCTCCTTCCACTTCCTCCAAACCAAAAGTGTAGCCATGGGCACCCGCATGGGTCCCAGTTATGCCTGCCTTTTAGTTGGCCTCGTGGAACAGTCCATGTTCCAAGTCTGTACGGGTATCGGACTCTTTTCCTTCGGTACATCGACGACTGCATTGGCGCTGCCTCCTGCACGCATGCTGAGCTCGTCGACTTCATTAACTTTGCCTTCAACTTTCATCCTGCCCTCAAATTTACCTGGTCCATTTCCGACACCTCCCTCCCCTTTCTTGTTCTTTCTGTCTCCATCTCTGAAGATAGCCTATCTGCTAATATCTGCAATAAGCCTACAGACTCTCACAGCTCCCTGGACTATTCCTCTTTCTACCTTGTCTCTTGCAAAAAAGGCTATCCCCTTCGCACAATTCCTCCGTCTATGCCGCATCTGCTCTCAGGATGAGGCTTTTCATTCCAGGACGAAGGAGATGTCTTCTTTTTTTTTAAACAAAGGTGCTTCCCTTCTTCCACCATTAACTCTGCTCTCTAACGCATCTCCCCCATTTCCCGCACATCAGCCCTCACTCCATTCACTCGCCAACCCACTCGGGATAAGGTTCCCCTGGTCCTTACCTACCACCCCACCAGCCTCCAGGTCCAACGTATAATTCTCTGTGACTTCCGCCACCTCCAACGGGGTCCCCACCTCTTTCTGCTTTTCGCAGGGATCGCTCCCTACGCGACTCCATTGTCCACTCCCCCCCCCCCCCATCCCTTCCCACCGATCTCCCTCCTGGCACTTATCATTGCAATCGGAACAAGTGCTACACCTGCCCTTACACTTTCTCCTCACCACCATTCAGGGCCCCAGACAGTCCTTCCAGGTGAGGCGACACTTCACCTATGAGTCGGCTGGTGTTGTATACTGCGTCCGGTGCTCCCGACGTGGCCTTTTATATATTGGTGAGACCCGACGCAGACTGGGAGACCGTTTCGCTGAACACTTACGCTCGGTCCACTAGACAAAGCAGGATCGCCCAGTGGCCGTACATGTTAATTCCAAGTCCCATTGCCATCCTGATATGTCTATCCATAGCCTCCTCTATTATCAAAATGAATCCAAACTCAGGTTGGAGTAACAAAACCTTATATACCGGCTGGGAAGCCTCCAACCTGATGGCATGAACATTGACTTCTCTAACTTCCGTTAATGCCCTCTTCCCTTCTTACCCCATCCCTGATATACTTATCCGTTTGCCTGTTCTCCATCTCCCTCTAGTGCTCCCCCTCCTTTCTTTCTCCCGAGGCCTCCCTCCCATGATCCTTTCCCTTCTCCAGCTCTGTATCACTTTCGCCAATCACCTTTCCAACTCTTAGATTTATCCAACCCCCTCCGGTCTTCTCCTATCATTTCACATTTCCCCCTCCCCCCACCACCTTCAAATTTCTTACTATCCTTTCGGTTAGTCCTGACGAAGGGTCTCGGCCTGAAACGTTGACAATGCTTTTCCCTATAGATGCTGCCTGGGCTGCTGTGTTCCACCAGCATATTGTATGTGTTGTTGTTTGATTTTCCAACATCTGCAGATTTCCTCAAGTTTAATCAATCTGATGGCCTGGTGGAAGCCGCTGTCCCGGAGCCTTATGGTCCTGGCTTTTTTTTTTTGCTGCGGTACCATTTCCCAGATGGTAGCAGCTGAAACAGATTGTGGTTGGCGATGACTGGGTTCCCCAATGAAACATCGAGCCTTTTTACCCACCTGTCTTTGTAAATATCCTGTAAAGTGATCATTGGATGCAAGTTCTTCCCAATACACTGCTGTCACCTGCGAACTTCGCCCACTGACCCTGGCAGACGAGTTTCAACACATCTTTCCGGGGTTTCATTCTGGAGCGCACGATCGACGTTCTGTCCCACTGACCAGTGAATGCCCTGTACTGTTAAAAGGAGCTGCAAACATTTGGTAAATTATGGCCGGACGAGGACACAGAAAGATGCGATAGAGTAACCGGAAAGTATCTCAAAACACAGGCCGTCATGCTCCCCTTGAACGTTTCACCTTTTACCGTTATGGGAGCTGCAGTTAATAAGTGAAAATTTAAAAACACCCTCTGTCACAAACATCTTTCTTGCAGGAATCTCTGATCTCTCTCCATTTTCTTTCCTGGAACTCGCTCGGACTGTTCGGTGCTGTCTGTAGTATAATCCCGTTAACATTGTCAAACGTTCCTGTTTTCTCAATTACACCGATAGCGCCTCACTGTTGAGTTTTCCAGTCTGTCCTGACTGAGAACGGCTGTGACATTTTCCATGACTAGTAACACCACCTCTCCCCCTTTAATCCCGCCAGCTCTGTCGCGTCCACAACAACGAAATACATTGAGGTGCCAGCCCTGGCCTCCTGAAAATGTCTGACTGATGGCTGCAATGTCACAATTCCAAGTGTTGATCGATGACCTGCGCTCCTCTGTCTTTCCTGCGACACGTCTTGCATTGGAATATACGCAGCTTAGGACTCTAGGTGCGCGCTCAGTCTTTTGATTCCTGCGTTTGTCTGAGGTTTTACCGACATCTGTGTCCACAACCTCTCCAGTAACTGTTCTGGCCCTCGGGATCGCATTCCCCTGAAACTCCAGCTGAGACCGCACCATGGAGCAATGGCCAACCCTCCCGCCAGGACTTCTTTATCATTTCAGTGATTCACCTCCCCCCACAGCGTCACTTGTAGAAATCCCATCCCAGCTCTCTGGATCAGGCTTTTCATTCCAGAACTAATGAGAGTTTCTCCTCCTTCAAAGAAATGGGCTTTTCTTCCTCCACATCAACGCTGCCCTCACCCGCATCACTACCAGTTCGCGCACTCCATCCTCTCGCTATCCGAACGGAGAGAGGGTTTCGCTAGTCCTCACCTACCGCACATTGGCCTACGGGTCCAGCACATAAATTCTGTAATTTCCGCCATCCTCAAGGGGATTTCAGTATCGAGCACGTTCCACCCCCCGTCCTCCACATTCTGCTTCCCCTGGGGATCGCTCCCTATGCGAGTTCCTTGTCCATTCGTCCTTCTCCACTGGACTCCCTCTTAATACTTGCACATGCAAGTGGAACATGTGCCAAACTTGCCCCTGCACCTCCACCCCTCAGGTCCCCAAACTGAGGCGACATGTTACCTGTGAGTCTCTTTGGGTCACGTTCCCGGTGTTGCCTCCTGTGTACCGGTGAGATCTGTGGTAGACAGGGAACTATTTTGCTGAACTCTCACAGTTCGTTTGCCAGAAAAATAAAGCGGGTACTCCCGTTGGCCACCAATTTCATTTATAGTTCCATGTCCATTCTGACTCCGGGTGGAGGAGCAACGCCTTCAATTCCGCCTGGGTAGCTCCAATCTGATGGCATGAACTTCGATTTCTCCAACTTCCGGTAATTGGCTTCAGCCCCTTCACCATTCCTCCATTCCCATTTCTCGTTCTTACCTCAGCGCCTTTCCTGCCCAACTCCTCCCTCTGGTGCTCCACCGCAGCCATTTTCTTCTATGCTCTTCTCTCCTCTCCTGTCGGAATCCCCCATGTCCAGCCCTTCATCTCTTTCACCAAACAACTTGCCAGCTCTTTACTACACCCCTCCCCCTCATCCTGTTTCACCAATCACAAACCACCTTGTAATTCTTCCTATACACAGCCAGTTTTTTGCTCCGACTTCTTACCCCTGTTTCTAGTCCCGATGGACGGTTATGGCATGAAATGTCCACTGTTCACTCGTGTCCACTGATGCTGTCTTGTCTGCTGAGTTCATTCAGCATTTTGTATGTGTTGCTGTCTATTTCCAGCATCTACAGGTTTTCCCGGCTTTCCCCGAGGATATCAATCCCCCTCCATTTCAAGCGAAAACCATCTCTCCTGTACATGTCTCATGTTCCGTGTAAGAGAACCCAATGATCCAGACATCTTAGGCTTTCCCTCCAACAGTAACTCGTTAACCAGATGTTAAACTGCATAATCATCTTATTTTCCTATCGCCCATTGTTCTGCGTCCTGAACCTTGGGATGTAATTACATATCTGCATGTTGAGTCTATCACCCCCTCTGCCTCTCTGTGTTATAAGCGACCTTGTTCGCTGCAAGCAGCATCTTACTATCTTTGCCGAGTTTCGCGAGGAGCTGATGAGGAAGACATGATGTTGCCCACATGGAGTTTAGTAAGGTTGTTTTCAAAGTACCGCAGTGGAGTCTCTTCCCAGATCATGGTGCAAAAGATCCACAGTGAACTGGCCATTTGGATTCAGAAATAGCGTTCCCGGTGAAGGCAGTGAGTAGTGTTGGATGGGACTTATTTTGACTGAAGGTCCGCGACTGGAGCTGTTTCACAGGGATCTGAACGTGGAGCAGAGAGAACCCGTCCCATTCCGCACTGACGTGACGGAGGGCTCGAGTTTGAAAACAAATCCTTCTCGTACGTGGAGAAAGCGAAGGTGGCGATGAAGCTGTGGCCTGTAAGTGTATATAAATGACGTACATGGAAATGTAGGTGGGTGGGTTAGGAGGCTTTTAGATGGCGTGTAGAGTGGCGGTGTTGTGACAAAGGGCACAGAGGTATTTAGATCGGAGAAATTACAGATGGAGCTTATCCCAACCTGATTTGAAATCTTGCATTTAGTCAGATCAAATATGCAGAGAAGAGGTACTGTTAATGGCCAGCCTCTGAACCGTGTTGATGACAAGAGGGATCTTGGGGTCCAAGCCCATAGCTCCCTGAATGTGGCCTCATAGGTCAATTCTGCCCTCCAGCGCGTCTGCCGTATTTCACGCACCTCTGCCCTCACCCCATCTCCCCACCAGGGATAGAGTCCTCCTGGATCTCAGCTATACCCTACCAGCCTACAGATCCAACGTAACTTCCGCCACCTCCTATGAGATCCAACCACTAGCCACATCTTCCTCTCCCCCCCCCCCCCACTGTCGGCTTTCCGCAGGGATCGCTCCCTACGCGATTCCCTTGTCCATTCAATCCCCCATCCCTCCCAACCGACCTCCCTCCAGGCACTTATCCCTGCAAACGGAAGAAGTGCTACAGCTGCCTCCACACGTCTTCCCTCACCACCATCCCAGGCCCCAGACAGTCCTTTCAGGTGAGGCACCACTTCACCTGCCAGTCAACCGGGTCGATATACTTTATCAGGTGCTCCCGATGTGACCATTTATACACTAGGCAGACCCGCCGCAGGCTGGGAGACCGTTTCGCAGTACACCGGCGCTCGGTCCTCAGGCAGTGGCGGGATCTCCCTGTGGCCACACACTTCAATTCCACAGAACTCTCCCACTCCGACATGTCTGTCCATGGCCTCCTCTACCGTCAAGATGAGGCCACACTCAGGTCGATGGAGCAATACCTTATCTCCCACCTAGGTAGCCTCCTACCTGCCGGCATTAAAATTCAACTCACAGACGTCCGTTGATACCCCTGACCCTACCCCCCTTACCCCATCCCTATCTATAATTTTAGTCTGGTTCTCTTTCTGTCTCTTTTCCCCCCTCACGATAATCTCCCCCACCCTACCGTTCTTTCTCTTTTATTTCCCATATTCTCCACCTTTCTCCATCCCATTTCCCTTCAGCCTATCACTTCCCAGCCCTTTACTTCATCCCTCCCCCCACTTCTTATCCCCCACTCCACCATCCAAGGTTACTTCACTCCTGATGAAAGGTTTCGGACAGAAACGTCGTCAGTACCTACTCTCATAGATGCTGTCTGGCCTGCTGAGTTCTGCCAGCATTTTGTGTTTTTTATAACACTGCTGAGACCGTATCTGGCTAATTGCATTCAGTCTGGTCGCCCATTACAGGACGGATATTTTTGCTTTGGAGAGTTCACCAGAATGCTGCTTGGATTAGAGGGTGTGTCACCGGGAGTGGTGGGATAAGTTGTGTTTTTCAATAGAGTGGTGGAGGCTGAGACGATCTGCGGGAGGTCTATAATCCTATAAGGTGGACATATAGAGGGTGTTGACCCTTGGCCAAGTGGTTAAGGCATTCGTCGAGTGATCTGAAGGTCGCTAGTTCGAGCATTGAATGAGGCTGCGTGTGTGTCCTTGAGCAAGGCACTTAACCACACACTGATCTGGGACGACACCGATGCCAAGCTGTATAGGTCCTAAAGCCCTTCCTTTTGACCATGTGAAGAAGGGAGACTTGCAGCTTTGGCATTTTTCCTATAAAAAAAAACCTTGCCCTGTCTTGCGCCCTGGAAACCTTCCAAGGCGCAAATCCATGATCTATCGAGACTAACGGAAGCCTACATACGGCCAGTACCGTTTCTGAGAGTGTTGAAGTGTTTCATATCAGAGGGGATGCATTGAAAGTGAAACATAATCATTTCAAAGTTGATGTGCGGGGCAATAACTTTCTTTTGCACGGAGAATGGTGGAATGCCGGGAACACACAAACTGTGCTGTGCCGAGAGGCAATAAGAATAGAAGTATTCAGGATGATCTTTGAAATGTATGTGCAGGAAACGGACGGTTATAGACGTTATGCTGGAAGAAGGAATTGGTTTAGTGGGGCATTTCATTACCAGAGTAATTCCTGTGGTGTACTGTTCACTGTTCCCTGTTCCGAAAGCGCCTGCTTTAGGTACCGTGACCGGGCAACTAGCTCAGGTTATGCACCATTCCCTGGAAAAAGACATTGCCCCCCCCCCCCCGTGAACACTTTAAATCTTCAGATTCCTACGTTAAGCGCAATTCTTATTTACATCGGTGGAACATTACAACCTTCTCGTGCTGACGACAAACGTGAATTTAGATAATCAAATGTAAATGCAAAAACAGACTAGACCTGAAACATCTGGCTGAGCTGATGAGGATTCGAACGTGTCTTTCATCTGGATGAGAAAGTAATCCGGACAGCGTTTACAGGCAATGGATTTGTAATAAACGCAGATGGGATAAAGGTTTACACACTGCTTAATATTGTTGTGTTACCTTTAAGGCATTTGTTTAGTTTATCATATTTTCGCTTTAGTAATTCGATTGTTATCATTTTCTAGTTAAAGGTTCTATGTCGATGACGGCTTGATATCACTACAGACAGAAGAAGAAGCAATCGATCTGCTCCGACGTACTCAAGCCTCATTCACAGAGTCAAACCTCCGCTTGCATAAGTTCGCATCAAACCGTCAGGCAGTAATGGAGGCCTTTCCACACGATGACTGTGCTCCAGCAATCAAAGACCTAGATATAGATGGAGAAACCGTACTCACACAAAGGAGCTTGGGTCTCCTTTGGGAGATTACGACTGACACATTCACGTTCTCCGTGCCGACCGTGATCAAGCCATTCACCCGCCGTGGAGTTCTCTCCACTGTCAACAGTGTTTTCGATCCCTTGGGTCGACTGGCGCCAGTTACGATCCAGGGCAGAGTCCTTCTCAGAGAACTTACCTCTGAGCTCTCCGACTGGGATACACCCCTACCAGAAGACAAGCTAAGCAAGTGGGAGGCTTGGGGAGATTCAATCAATATCTAAAACAGCTTCATATCCGACGTAGGTACACTGCGACCTCACTCACTGAGGCGGCGCACACAAAATTGTGTGTTTTCTCGGATGCGTCTACCAAGGCCATCGGTGCCGTGGCTTACTTGAAAGTAGTCGGGAAGGATGGTCAAGTTGAAGTAGGATTTGTAACCGGTAAGGCGAAGCTCATTCCTCAGTCCGAGCCGACAATTCCAAGGCTTGAACTGTGCGCAGCTGTGCTGGCTGTGGGAATGGCGGATCATATCCAGGACGAGCTGGACATAGAGCTGGACGATATCAAGTTCTACACAGATAGCAAAGTCGTGCTTAGTTATATTTATACCGAATCAAAACGCTACTACGTGTACGTTCATAATAGAGTTCAAAGTACCCGGCTGTCATCAAAGCCTGAACAATGGCATTACGTACGTACCGAGGATAACCCTGCAGACCATGCCTCGAGATCCTTACCTGCATCCCGCCTGGCTCAGACATCCTGGTTCACCGTACCCCCCCCCCCCCACCAACATAAAAAAACTCAAATGAGCGAGACATTTGAGCTGATTGAACCCAAAGGAAATTCGGAAATTCGGCCGCAAATACAAACAGGAGTCACCTACCTCGAAGAATCGATACGTACTAACGAACGCTTTCAGCGGATCTCCACTTTGAATTCTTCAGTGAGAGGACTTGCGTTCCTCATTCACGTGGCCAGATCACACAAACATTCATCCCGAGACGGTAAATGAAGGGGATGGCACAATCGTGACTTACCTCGCACTGCGGAAGAATTGACCCTGGCAAAGAACGTCATCTTTAAAGCAACTCAAAGAGCAGCTTTTGCAAGGGAGTTTTCGGCTCTCCAAGCAAATAAACAAATACCAAAGGACAGCCCTTTGAGGAAATTCAAACCGATCCTGAACAACGATATCATTTGCATTGGAGGCCGGTTAATACACTCCCAACTTCCAGCTGCAGAAAAGAGTCCAGTAATCCTGCCCAAAGACAGCCATGTATCCTTACTGCTCACTCGCCATCACAATGAACAGGTAAGGCATCAGGGTCGTCACGACGGAAGGAGCAATCAGGGCAGCGGGACTGTGGATCTTGGGAGGTAAAACACTGATCAATTCAGTACTCCACAAATGTGTAACCTGCAGGAAACTGCTAGGCAAGTTGAAAACTTCTGACCAAGGTGATGTGAAAACTTTCCAAAGGCCAGTTACAGAAGTCATTCTACTTCTAGCTAAGGACTGATTTAGAGACTGAAGTTTTGTATTATGTTCATAATGGCCTTACGAAGCTCAGGCGAGGAGTACCTTATAGGCATTTGTTTAGTTTATTATATTTTCGCATTAGTAATTCGTTCGTAATCGTTTTCTAGTTAAAGTTCAGGTTGTTTAAAGTAAATTCGTTGTCTATGATATATCGCGGCATGCGATGACGTCACCCCCGGTTTCACCGCGTCTTGTGGGAAAATACCCATTTGAAGAAACGGGAAAGAGGGGGTTGTGTGTGCAGGGTCAGCGCGAGAGAAGTTTTCTTTCTAAGCACTAGAAACATCAGAGAAGCAACACCATAAATTCATAAGATAATCGATATGTTGAAGTAAAAATGTTAACGCTGATTCTGTTAAAAGTAATGACAGTTTATTACTTAGATTTGAGGATAGTTTGTGTTGATATATTTAAAAGCAGTCGATGGCGTAGGTAGATTCTGACAGTATGTTAGACTTTATTGTAATATAGTTGTTGTAGTTTTACTTTTGCAAGTATTTATGATGTAAATGTGATACCAAGGAGGAAACAAATTCTGCATATATCTTGTATTGTTTTATCAACAGTTTTCACCATACATTGATGTGGAAGAGTGAATAGTAAACGGTTAATCTTACTGGGACCGCCTCATTGACCGGTTTATACTCGGTGTTTAGTTCAGTGTTCTTACACCTGAATGAGAACACCACAATGGTTACACCTTTACAGAATACATAAACGTGTAGGGTGTAAGGGGTAAAATGAGAATGGACTGAATTATATTGACATGAACTAGAATGGGAACATAAAAATAATGGGTTTATGGAGAACCTAGGAGGGAAGGAATTATATCGCCATGACATACTATGTTTAATTATTCCCTTTGTCATGTTGCAAAACATGTCTCCGGATCGTATAAGTTTTTTTTTATTGTGCAACAATTGAACACGGGGCATTTTAGCGTGAAGCATATCAGGAAAGAAATCATGCAGTCTTGATTGCAATTTTGGTGGTCTTAACTGATTTCATTTATCCTCTTTCTTCAATTAAAGTGTGACTAATTAAATTCGCAATGCTGTGTTTCATTACGTATAATCGATAGGATTTGTTGGGGTAATTTAGCTTTCCTTAGAAGACAGAAGCAGTGAAGATTTTACTTCCCACTTCTCTTCCCCACAGCCCAGTCCAGTTGATAACGGGAATGCGCCTTTAAGTTGGAGTGTCAACCGCCGTTTATCCAAAGCCTGACATACTTAATTAAGCCAATCAGTAAACGAGCTGGCGGAGACTAATGTGACTCACATTGGGTTAGGAAATGAGCATCTGACTCGACCCACGCCGTCTTGTGGGAATGTCTGACAGTGAAGTTGGTGAGCGGAATGGGAATAGATGGACATATCCGCAGACGGATGTGCGGGCGGCATTCCGGAGTAGTTCTTTGTCTGGCATCTGGCGGGAAGAATGAGGTTCTGAATCTTTTGGACGGGGCTTTGCCCCTCCCCACACACACACTATCCTAACGTCCCGGACTGCCGGTCGCTGGGACAATCCGCTCTGGAATAACTCCTGGGAGATCAGGCGGTGAATCTGAGGAGCTGGAACCCGGACTGGAGACTCGGCCGCCGCCTTTGGCGACTGCTCAGGATGCGGCGCCGTTAATCAACTGAAGCATCGAAGTAACAGGATATTTCACCGCGCTGATCACCTGCTCCCTGAATTTCGACTGAGTCGCCGCGTAAATAAACGTGTTCGTGCAGCAACTGAAATTCATCAGGAAAACACCGACATAATGGAAGATCAATATAGAATCATTAACATCGAATCCTTTTCCCGAGACCTGATAGTGAATGAAATTTACAACCATTGTCATCCACAGGAGGATGAAGTTGCCGGAGAGGGTGAAGAGTAAAACCACAGACCTCCTCCTGCTCTCCATCTCCGGGTCACTGCGATTTTCCCCCTTGCTCTGACCCTTCAGCCTCTTACGGAACCGACTGGCCACTAAAATGTGCCTGACGGTCAGAGCGTTGAGCAGCAGGATCCCAGCGAAAGGGAGGAACGGAGTTAAAACCGTATCGAGCCAGTCATAGCCCACCCACCAGGGGTCAGTGAAATAATTGTCCTTGGTAATACAGGACCACGGTACATTGTCGATGATCACTTTGGGTTCCCATGTGAAATATCGGGGAACGTTTCTCAGACTCGATAGTACGCCGGTTGTTGTTAGAACCACAGCCGCAGTTTTCCTGGTGCAATATTTTGTTTTCAGTTTCTGGCAGCAAATGGCGACAAACCGGTCAAAGGTGAAAGAGACGGTGAACCAGACAGAACAGTGTGTGGCTGTGTAGCTCAGTACATCGGTAACACTGCACACAGGAGTGATGTCCAACAAACTCCGCGGGAAGTAATACACTCTGATTCGAATCAAAATGACGCTGGTGACAATGATCAGTAGATCGGCCGCTGCCATGGCCACCAGGTAGCGAGTGGTGCAGGTAGAGAGGCCGCACTTTCCCCGGGAGAGGATCACAATCGTCACTACATTCACTGGAGAGAAGGAACAGACACTGGGCATTACTGAAAACATTCTCCGGGTATTAACATGGGATTGGGCTTTGGCTAAAACTCGGGAGTGCTAGAGTCTGTAAACGGCTGCTAATCTTACACCAGAAATGGGTCGCCCTGTCTCTGACTTTTCTTCTTCAGTGTGGAGATAAGATGATGTGTGGGGAATCGTTGGCGATTAAAACAATCTGCAAGAACAACAGCGATTGGTGCTGAACCACATTTCAGTCGCTGATGGGGCCGGTTTCACTGAATTAACTGTGACTGACCAGGACTCTGGAAAATCAGCATCTGATGAGGCCGAGAAGGGATACAGAGAGGAGCAACACACACAAAACTGGAGGAACTCAGCAGGTCAGGCAGAATCCATGGAATTGAATAATCTTTCGTTTCGGTCGAGACCCCCCTTCAGACGAAGCGCTGCCCCAATTTATGACGTGTTTCAGAGGGAAAGAAGGTACAACTTAGTGACCTGTGGCTGAGTTGCTCCGTTAATGGAATAATTCTGTAGCACATCTCAATTCGATAACTATCGTCAGCAGATCCGTGGACACTGGTTCAGGTGATCAGACCCAATTATTGTCCGACAGGCAGTGATATCCGACTGGGACAGACTCCACAGGGAGACATGAAACACAGGACCAGGGTTTCACTCTGATCGATAACTCAGAAACAGTGAACTTTACAATGTAAACCCCTCCCAGTCACAGCTTGTGGGGGAGCTGCCTGTCCCCACACTGGGACAACTCCGGACAAGGTGTCATTGAAGGCAAGAACAACGTTCGAGTCGATCCCGTGAGTTTGATGAGAGACAGTAGTTCAGCTCCGCTTGACATTAAATATGAAAAAATCAGAGTGTTGAACTGACAGTATCAATATCTCCGACGGATATTTGTACAATGATCATCAAGATAGAAGCTTATCAAATGATCACAAATAGATTTACATGGTTAACACATAGAAATAACAAACATGAATTGCTCTGCTCACTCACCAGGAACTCCAATGACGGCAATGAACACGTACAATATTTTCTCCACACTACAGTACCTATCCAACAATGCAGGCATTTTCTCTGTCCAGTGACCTGTCCCCACTGTGCTACAGGCGATCTCTCGGCATGAAACGTTGAGGCAGCACATGCCTGGGGTTTTAATACCATTTAGCGACTCCACAGAGACACATTTCAACAGATTTAAAAATAACTGTTTTAAAATTATTTACAAAACAATTGTCAGGCAGGTGCAATCCCCGTGGTGACAGATTGCGATTAAATAATTAACTAGTGCAATGTTTGGACTGTTTGTGTGAATTAATTTGTCCCAACAAAGGTGACTGAACCTTTAGTGGTTTCTTATCAATTCAATGTGATCCCACTGTAAATATGTACTTCAATGGAGCCAATTGAGAGACACAGAATATTGAAGTAAATTATGTCATTGTAGTTTGTAAAATTGCATTGTATCACCTACTGTTACCATTCTCCTCGAGAGTACACACACTTGGATTAGTTTGTGTTTGTGGGACTCTAACGAGGGGGTCGCCAGGTAAAGATCTGCTTGTGATGGTGAATAAACACTTCCATATCCACAAAATCCCCCCGCATCTTCAGAGACTTAGTGACAGTCAGAACATTTCGGTGCTCGTCCGGGACCCACCCTTAACCATAATACATGATCATAAATTCTAGTAGGGGGATGAGTATGTTTCAATCATATCACCACGTATGTGTTAAAGAATACGGCGGAGCGCTGGAGAGGCGGATAAGAAAGTGCAGTTCTGTGTAGCGTGTTTCTGTGTCTCTGTGTCGATCGACTCGTTGTCTCCGCCTGACCCTGCCTGACTATATACATATCCACAGACCTCGAGTTCAATTTATCCCCTCGGTTCAGTCCCGTATCTTCTCTTTCCCAGAGTGTTGCATTGAACGTGGCCATGTTTAGGGTGGTTCAAGAGTCTCCGGCATTCCAAATAAAGTTTATGGAGCGGATTCCTACTTTAGTTTCTACAAGCGGTCCAGCTGCACCATCCAACCATGTGGTGAACACACGTTCAATTTGGACTCCCCCTAGGTAACTCTGGATACAGGTCGTGGCTTTTCGTGGGCAATGCATTGTACGTAACACAGTTGTCCTTCCAGGGGCAATGGGCCATTGTTACATCCTGACAAATCCCAACCCACCTGGGTTGTGGGCGATCAACGGCAAATAAACTTTGTGTCCAGAATTGCATCGTTTCTTTGGGAATCCAGTACTCATAACAGTGTTTCAACCACGTGTTTGCTAACCCAGCCATTAGGCGGCGCTTTTGAGCTCGGTGGCAGCTCATCCTGATCAGCACCCCGTCTCCCTTCATTCTGCCACTGCAAACCTTGTTCTGTGATAGGGTCGTTTGGGAACCCTATTTCGCCTTACCCTCCTCTGTACCTTTCTCCCTCAATCATTCAGCATGTGTGGGATTTGAACGGATCAATCATTTCACACGCCCTTCTGCTCTCCGTACTGTGCGATACCAAGTTCCTCGGCCAGTTCCTACTCTGTCACGGAGTCAAATTCTGCGTATGCAAACTGGGACCAAAAACACTCGAGAAAGCCGGCCACAACCTCGTCACAGATATAAAACTTCCCCCATTTCCACTGTCTACAGTCATGCAAAACCTCCACTGTCACCTCTATTAGTCCTGCAGCTTCTAATGGAACCTTCTGTACATCACCCAGTGTCTCCTGAGCGGGTGTCTGTTCCGCCGGCAGGGCTGAAGGGAAAGCTGAAGTTAGACAGAAAAGGGTTAGCTTAACTTCCTCTGTTTCATATGAACCGTGAGTTGTCCTGTCTGCTGAATGCACCGGGAAAGTTTCCGAGAATCATCTCTCATTCACTGTTCCAGCACTCAATTGGGCCAAGTCAAAAGGGAAGGAATAGCGTGTCACACTCGCCCCACGCCCTCGGCTCTGATGTGTCCTGCAGTCCCTCCATTACAACAGGCGCCATTGGGGCACTGAGTATTGAAGGTTCCACCCACTTTCGGAAAAATCTGCTGGAAGTCAGGCCACTTCCCCAATAATCCTGGCTTTTATACTATTAGTCCCGGAGTGCAGGGGCAAAGGATGGCAGACGTGGCTGTTTCTCATGGAGCTCGACTGTAGTGGGTTCCCGGCACGGCCAGCATGGAGGTAGCTGTCTGTGCTGGGCCTTGATGAAAAGAGCAAGAAGCAAGCAGCTGGCAGGATGGGGGAGGGAGCAGAAAGAGCCCCTTACTGGGTATGGAGCTGGAGAGAGTGGTTGAGTTCGAGGTCAGGAACAGTTGGGCAGTGACTTGGCCCTCACTTCTGATCCACCAGCTGGACAATGTAGTGGTTAAGGGTTGAAACTCTCTATGAAGGTTGGGCACTACCTGACCATATCTGCCCCTGGACAAAGGCTACGATTACATAATCAGGTGACTGAAGAGAGCAACCCGGTGTGTGATACATGCGTCTCTTCATACGATAAATCACCCCAATCTGCATCACCATCATAGTCAGTCCTCGCACATATCACTCCTCTCCGAGCTGAGAGTTCACTTTGCAGATTTTCCATCTGTTTTAAACACTTGCGATCAGCGCAGCCTTTCTTCTCAGCTGCCGATTTCTTCATGACATTCGTAACAGCCGTAAATCCCGACCCTGACTTATCCTTTCTCTAATTCTGTATCCTCCTGTTTATACTCCTCTTCAGGTTTCTCATTTTCTCTTGTTAACGCATTCACACTGAGCCTGAAACTGACTCATGTGGATCAAATTCCCCTGAACCTGCTCCGTCAGAATTTCTAACTCTTCCCTACACTTACACAATTCCTCTGCCAGTTTCAGTATTTTCTTTCTTCACTTCCGTTACATCATCCAACAAACATTCCATCATAACAATTTTAATCCCTTGTAATTTCTTTAATTTATTTTTACTAACTGTTTTCCACAATTCTTCCTCCAGAGTCCAGGACCCTCGACTCTCAAACTTTCCTAACCACTCCTCATAATCTGACCATTTCCTTCATAATTAACCATGAAAGTAATCTCTGAAATCCTCTGAATCCCTGGGTTCTTCCTGTCCTTTCCCCTTCACATTTTAATATCCTAACCTACAGTGTGGTTCAACTCGTCACCAGGTTCCCAGACCACTTTTCTTTCTTTCCGAGTGCAGCCCAGGGCGCAAAAATATGTTCACCGTTCATCAACTAGATCAGTTTGGAAACTCACCAGGCAACTCTTAATTAATCACAGCTCGCATTTTATTTTTCCTGCTCAAACAACAAAGTAACTATGTTGACCCCAAGCTAACAGCTTTAAAAATGAATTCCAGGGCTCCCTCTGTAGTAATACACACCTTGACCACTTCTCAACTTCACAACACTGAAACAGGGGATCCCATTTTGTCCAAATGATCGATCATTTCTTCTCCAGACCCTTCCGTGGGGGTTCTTCCTTGTGATAGTCAGTCTCAGGAGTTATTATACCTTTGCATTTGAAACTCTTTACTTGTTTTGAAACAAGCTTTATTTGAAACATTTGAAACAACTCTTATCAGTTTAGAGGACGCATCTCATTCTTGTTGGCTGAAGTCCATCAGGCTGATGACTAACAGATTTTCATTGGATGTAGTCCAAGGGCTAAACAACTTCATGCCAAAGGTAATTTCTTTTGTTCTCTTCCACTATGGTTCCAAACAGACAAACTGTGTCGCTCAGACTCTCAGCAAAAATATCGAGATTCCTTCTGCAGAACTGCCCCTGTACGTAATACACACTTTACCTCAGAGTGACTTCAGGTTCAGAGAGAAGGAGATTACTTCTGCAAACCTGACAGTGTACATAAAACACAGATAATGTGAGAGTGATTTTAGGCTGACAATGGGAATACCAGTAAATTCTTGTGTTCAGTTGATCTGATTAGGTTATCCCATAGCAATCAGTTCACGAAATGGGGGTTAAAGAGCTGCTTCACAAAATGGCAGCCTCTATTCCTTCGACCTCATGGCAAAAACACAGACAATTGAACACTCTACTTCCACTGTCATTGACCCATTCGCGTTCGATGCTTTCTTGCATATGTTAATTCATTCAGACAGTGGTGCATTTTGGTGCAGGGCAGTCAGGATGGGATGCTCCTCCAGTCAGATGTGGGAACTCCGGACATCTGACAGTTTTCCGATGACTATTTGCAGGAAGTGCACCCAATCACAGCGCCGGACTGACTGGTTCAGAGAGTTGGATGTACTCAGGATCATTCGGGAGCCTGAAGATACTATCAATGAAACATCTGAAGAGGTGGCCACACCCAGAGTACAAGCTTCGGACAGGAGAAGCGTGACCACCAGCAGAGGTAAGGGTCATTAGGAAATCAGTGCAGGGCTGTCCTGTGGGCATTCTCCTCAGCAGAACACCTTGTTGGATACTGCTGAGTGGGTGGGGAGTTGATCCATTGGGGCATGGAAGCAACAGAAAGGCCGGCAACTGTCCACTCTAAAGCTTAACAGGGATGTGTAAATTTTGGCCTTGTGGCAGTTATAGGAGATGATATTCAGGGGAGAGAAAGGAGATTCTGTTGATGTGGACAGGATTTAAATTAGAACTGATTTCTGCGTCACAGATCCAAACCATTAAACTCCAGTCCCATTAAACGGGAACATTAGCCGAGGAATACCTCCCACGCCCAGTGACCAGAGTGCAGAACTGGGTTTGTTAAACAGCAGCAGCAATTGCCGAGTTCGGCACCAACATTCACTTCTGAACTTGATTCAGCACCTGTGATGGTGAAATATCCAGCCTGTAGCCTGTCGCCTGTTTAAACAGTTTCCCCAGTGTGAACTCGGTAGTGCGTCACAAGGTGGGATGACTGAGAGAATCTCTTCCCACATTGGGAGCAGGAGAATGGCCTCTCTCCAGTGTGGACTCGTCGGTGTGTCTGTAAGTCGGATGACTGACTGAATCTCTTTCCACAATCAGAACAGGCGTACGGTCTCTCCCCAGTGTGAATACGCTGATGTATCATCAGTTGAGATGACTGAATAAATCCCCTTCCACAGTCTGAGCAGATGAACAGCCTCTCCCCAGTGTGAATTCGCTGATGTGTCTTCAGTTCAACTGACCGAGTAAATGCCTTCCCACAGTCTGAGCAGGTGAACGGCCTCTCTCCAGTGTGGACTCGCTGGTGCACCTGCAGGTCAGATAAATGAATAAATCTCTTCCCACATTCAGAGCAGGAAAATGGCCTCTCCCCAGTGTGAATCCGGTGATGTAACATCACTTGAGATGACCGAGTAAATGCCTTCCCACATTCTGAACAGGTGTACGGCCTCTCTCCAGTATGAACTCGCTGGTGGGCCTGTAGCCTGGATGAGTCAGTGAATTTCCTCCCACAGTCTGAGCAGGTGAACGGCCTCTCCCCAGTGTGAATTCTCTGATGCACCTTCAGTATAGATGAATGAGTGAATCATTTCCCACAGTCTGAGCAGCTGAACGGCCTCTCCCCAGTGTGAATTCGCTGATGTTCCTTCAGTACAGAAGACTGAGTGAATCCTTTCCCACAGACTGAGCAGGTGAACGGCCTCTCCCCAGTGTGAACTCGCTGATGTACCTTCAGTTGAGATGACCGAATAAACCCTTTCCCACAGTCTGAACAGGTGAATGGCCTCTCCCCAGTGTGAGTTCGCTGATGTATCTTCAGTTCAGATGACCAAGTGAATCCCTTCCCACAGTCTGAGCAGGCGAATGGTTTCTCCCCAGTGTGAAGTGACTGGTGTCTCCGTAGTTGCGATGACTGAGTGAATTCCTTCCCACAGTCTGAGCAGGTGAACAGCTTCTCACCAGTGTGAACTCGCTGGTGTGTCAGTAGGCTGGATGACCGAGGGAATCCCTTCCCACAATCAGCGCAGGTGAACGACATCTTATCAGTGTGAACTCGCTGTTGTGCATGCAGGTGAGATGAGTGAGTGAAGAGTGAATCCCTTCCCACAGTTCTTTGTCAATTCATAAATCAAATATCAGATGTAGTAAACCCCTTGCACAATCAATGTAGTTGAAGAACTGATCTCCAGTGAACAAATGCTGGTGTGTTCTCAGCTCCCCGGTTCCAGTGGATTTCAATGAGTTACAACAGAAAACTTCATTTCAGACACAAAGCACCTTTCCAGCTGTGATGACAAAATTCTTCATCTCCAAGGATCAACAGTGATACTTTGTTAAATATCTAGTAACTCCTTAAATATCTGGGCAGAGACAGCAAACTGACATGTTGTTCTGTTTAAAATTCCTGTACACAATTTTTGTCATTTCTAACCTGTAAAGAAGATTTACAAAAGACACCAATGAATGAAAGTCATCATTCAGAGAGGTGTATGGTCATCCACTTTGTTAGAGGCAATGAGAGTGCAGACTGTTTTCTCTATAGAGAGGAAATAATGTTGAAGAGTAGGAGAATATAAAAGCAAGGATGTATTGTTGAGTATTTATAAAGTGTGGCCTCATTTGGACTGTTGAGAGCAGATTCAGGCCCCTTAAGTGGAACAGATGTACTTACATTGCAGAGCGTTCAAAGGAAATTTACAAAAATATTTCAGGATTTATAAGGTTTATCTGATGAAGAACATTTGATGGCTCGGGGCCTCTACTCACTGGAGTTCAGAATAATGAAGGGGCCCTCATTGAAATCTATCGAACATTGAAAAGTCTCCATAGAGTGGATGTGGAGAGTATGTTGACAAGAGTGGGGGAGTCTGAGACCAGAGGACGCAGCCTCAAAATCGAGCTTTGTTCTTTCAGAATGGAGATGAGGAGGAATTTCTTTAACCGGAGCGTGGTGACTCTGTGGGATTTGCTGCTATGAGTTGCTCTGGAGTCCAAGTAATTGGGTCTATTTTCGGGAAGAGGGTGATGGATTCTTGATTAGTCAGGGCAGGAAGGGATATGGGGAGAAGGCAGGAGAGTGCGGTTGAGATGGAAATGGATCAGCTGTAATGAAATGGTGGAGCAGACTCGATGGGCCAAACGACCTCATTCTGCTCCTGTATCTGATTAATTTTCACAGCCGATATATTATGAAATAATTTTAATCTCCTTTCTGAACTCTGACATCACACTGTTACAGCGAGGATCAACCCAAGTTGGGGGAAAAACTCCCCTTCCAACTGCTCATGGTGCCGGCAACTGGTCTGTCTATCTAATTCCCCAACAGTTTTCCTGCCTGTGTGAGAATGGGAATTTCTGTAAATCTGTGACTTAGCTCAGGCTGATTCCTTCCATTAGTATTATTCTCTGTCCCATATTATTCCGAGCTGCGCAGTAACTGAAATGTTCCCACACAGACAGCCTTTGCTGCTGCACAGCTGGTGTTTTGTTGATGCCGTGCTGTTTTCAGGCTGTTTAAACATTTAACTTTCAGACAAATGGTCGGTCTATACAATGTGTGAAAAATAAATTAGAGAAATTATTTCAAGTTCTGGTCATGTACGACAGCACTACAAAGAGCATATGATGTTACCTGGCAAACACTGGAGAGTTTCAAATTACTCTGCACAGGTGATTGACGGTGGACAGCCCATCAGAGGCAATGCCAATGAACATGATGGGGAGGGCAGTCCTCGTTCTTATTGGAGTGTGGCATATTTGTGATGAGAACACTACAGGTCACTTGTTACCCAGGCCAATGGTAATTGGTATCATTATGTACCCAAAGCGAATGGTACTAAACATGTTCTCACAGGTATAAAGGTCCAGATCAAGATGGAACAAAGGTGATTTCCACAAGGACTAAAACTGATGTAAGGATTTTGTTTCCTTCTTTTCATACAGTAAAAATTGATATTTTCATTGACTGTCAGGTCAGCTCCTCAGTGCTCGGTAGTGCCCGAGTGATCCATTTACTCCCCTTCCCTCCCTTTGCGATTTCACATACGGCCTACGGACTAACGGAGAAAACGCTGGCCCTGTCATCAATGTCTGCCTCTTGACCAGAAACCCCCACGAAGAAGAGACCCATCTATCCGCCACGGCTCCAGCGTCTCCGCTCCTCAGCAGAAAGTTCCCCGGAGCCCGCGTAGAGAGAGAGGGAAAGGACTTGGACTGACCCGGGGTGCGGAGGAAAGGTGTGGCCGGTCGCGGTTCGGACGCCGGTACCGATAATAATCCGCCCGGATCCCCGCTCCTACCTGCCGCCGAGTCTCCGAGCCTTGTGTCCACCGTGCGCACGCGCGAAACTCACCGCTCCCTTTACGCATGCGCATGTGATCGTCTGGTCGCTGACGGCGATTTCTGGAACTGACAGGAGAAAGTCTGCAAATGCTGGAAATCCAAAGCGACTCACACAAAACGCTGCAGGAACGCAGCACCTCAGGCAGCATCTGTAGAAAATTATAAACAGACGGCGTTTTTTTGGCAGAAAGCCTTCTGCAGGGTAAAAAAGTACGGGGGAAGATGCCAGAATAAAAATGTGGAGGGGGAGGGGAAGAGGCGAGCTGGAAGCTGATGCCGGGTGTGTGGGAAAAGGTCGAGAACGGGTGGGCTGGAGAATAAAGAATCTGATAGGAGAGGAGAGTGGACCAGAGAGAGGGCAGGAGGAGGGTCCCGGGAGGAGTATAGGCAGGTGAGAAGAAGTACAAGATCAGAGTGGGGCATAGAGGGGGGAGACGGTAATTTGTTCTCCTGAGTGGAAATCGATGTTCATGTCATTAGATTGGAGGGTATATAATGTGTTGCTCCTCCACCCTGGGGTGGGGGGGGGGTCACCTTGGCACAAGAGTTCCCAGCATGTCTAGAGTTCCCAGCATCTCTGTAATCTGTAATCTCCAGAGTTCCCAGCATGTCTAGCAGCGTCTGATTAAACCTCTCCGGCTGGGGATCGCCCTGCGGATGACAGGGTGTAGGCCTCAATTTCCCAGCCCCCAACATACCCAATATCTCGTAGATGAGCTTAATCACAAAGTCTCGTCCCTGGTCACTATGTGTCCTCCATAATGCACAAATAACTTCTCGCATAGGACTTTCACCACCGTAGTCGCCCTTTGCTCCTTGGTAGGGAACGCCTGAGCATACCTGGCGTAGTGGTCTTTGAAGACAAAGATATTCGCCGCATTGCTGGCATCGGGTTCAATGACCAAGAAATCCGTACAAACCAGGTCCATCGGCCTCTCACTTTGCAAGTGTGATACATGAGCAGGGGCAGGAACACTCTCCCACTCCTCGCCCGTCTCCCGTTCCTCATGCTCCCGTCGTGACGAAGCATCCGCAGCGACATTCCTGCTTCCCAGCCAGCACCAGGCTGAAATCAAATACCAACAAGGCCGCCAATCATCGATGGCCTGCAGCATCCAGTTTCACCGAAGACAGGATATAAGTAAATGGGTTTGTGTCCGTCCTCACCTCAAAGCAGGCTCCGTAGAGATAGTCACTCAGCTTATCCACCATTGACCACTTCAACGCCAGGAACTCCAACTGATGGGTGGGAGAGTTTCTGTCGGAGGGCGACAAACTCCGGCTGACAAACGCGACAGGTCTCAACCCGGTGTCCTGAGCTTGATACAAGACGGTCCCTAATCCCTCTTGGTTGGCATCGGTGTACAGTACACAGGGTAAACGGGGTCCGCAAAAGCCAGCACCGGTGCCTGGGTCGGCAACTTTTTCAGCGATTTAGAAGCCTCCTCACATTTTGCCTCCCACCTCTGTCCGAAGGGCTCCGACGGTCCGAGATATTCTCCAACCTCCCGGCCCCCTTTTCCTTTCTTCCCCATGGGAGGGTAACCACGTAGAAGCTGGTTCAAGGGGTGACTCACTATGGTGTAGCCCTTCACGAATCTCCGGTAATAACCACAGAACCCCGAGAACAAGCGCAGAGCGCTCACAGTCCGGGGCCTCGCCCACCTGGTCACCGCTTCTATCTTAACCGGGTCTGTAGCTACTCCAATCTGCAAGATTATGTGTCAAACTTAGTTAACAGACGTCTTGCAGAACTAGCACTTGTCCAGGAAGAGTTTTAACCCTTCCTACTTCAGCCGACTTAGCACCTTCGGTAGCCTCGCTTCGTGTTCTTCCAAGGTGGCTCCAAACACTACCAAATCATCCAAATACACCAGCACTTCAAGGAAATTCATATCCCCCAGCGTCTCCACCATGACCCTCTGGAAGGTGGCAGGGGCTCCCGATAAGCCCTAGGGCATCCTTTAGAACGGGAAAAATCCCAGAGGGCATATAAATGCCGTCCTCTCTTTGACGGCCTCACTCATCGGGATCTGGGAGTATCCACACCTCAAGTCCAGCACACTAAACCAATTCGCTCCACTCAGACAGACCAACGCGTCTCCGACCCTGGGGACCGTATACCGGTCAGGGACAGTGCGCCGGTTCAGGGTCCTATAGTCCACACACATCCGTACCTTTCCGTTCTTCTTCCGGGCCACTACTATTGGGAACGCATAGGGGCTTCCGGACTCAGTGATGATTCCAGCTTCCTTCAACTTGCACAAGTGCTGCCGCACGTTTTCCACAACGGGGCCATTCGCCGTGACCTCTCTCTGAACGGGGTGTCCTCAGTCACTTGGATGATATGGCGAGTGCTCTTGGAACAACTCACATCAAACTCACCAAGAGCTTTCTCATCTTCCTGCTTCAACATCTTCTCCACCGGCCTGCGTTTCTACTCCGGCGGCACAGGAGAGTCCCCTAAGTTAAAGGCATCGGCGGTCAGCTTTCCTCTGTTTTCCAATCCTTCCCCTTAAGTGGGCCTCACAGGTGCGCTAGACATTGCCGTCACCGGGAACAAATGCGCCAGCGACATCGCTCTTTTAAAGGTGATTTCTCAAAGGCGATTTCTTAAAGGTGGTTCCTGTCACTCACAATTATCCGCCTGGCCTGTACCACCGAGGGCCTCTGCACTTCGGGCCTCACCAGCTCCCCAGCCGGAAATCGTGTCTCCCCCTCGAGGTCTTCCAGGGCGTCCACTAAAACGGCATCGCCATTAGGGGGTTCCCATCACTCTTGCTACTTCCTCGGGCCTTATTATCACAGGCTTGGACTGGGTGCACCTTACAGATCCTCGCTTAAATTTAATTTCCAGCCCAGGGCGATGCCGCAATTCTTTAAAATCATCAGGAAACGCTGGGTGCGCTACCCGGGCCCCCAAGCAGTTCTCACTCCCTCTCTCCTGGCAGGCGCCCATGAGCCTCAGCACCACAGGCGTGTTGGTCCCCACCAGGATTGAAACAACACCCCCCCCGTCTCAACTGGGTCCGGACAAACCAGCGATAACGTCTCCAAAATTTCAGACACTCCCACATTGGCTTCTGAAAACTCCAGTTTCACCGACAAATACCCGTCATAACGATAATCCGTAGCTTTGACGTCCCAAATCCCCACTGCACGGAATGGGGTCAATGGCAAATGCATTAATTACTGGTTGTAGAACGAACGGTATAGTAGGGTGACCTGCGTGACCCTTCCGGAATAGGGTCTTTTGCTTTCGGGGGTTCCTAGGTACATTGCTGGGAACGTGTTCACTTACAGACACCAACCGTTCCCTCACTGGGTCTCCTCTAGGTTTCCCGAAACCTCTCCCTTTTTGGATAACCCGGGGACTCGTCCTCCTAGAGGCTCCCGGCCGCTCACATTCCCGTTGGACGTGGCCCTCCTCCCCGAAGATACAGCACACCCCCTGCCTCTCAGACTCTCCGGAAATGTCCTTCTTTCCCGCAGTTGTAATACACTCTACCTGCCGCCCCTCTTCTCGCAGACGTTCCGCCACTTGCAGCGTCCTGCGCTCTCCGTCCTCTGGGAGGGCGGGGGGGGGGGTGGGGTGAAGCCCTTCCTCCGACCCCACAGCCCTCAGCTCGGCCACCACTTCCTGTATCAGTTGCGGGATGGAGCCGGCTCCTCTCCCATCCCCACCGGTGGCTACATCTGAGGATTTACCCTGCTGACAGAGTCCTCCCGCGGCTTCAACGTGCGCTCATCCCCCCTCACGTCTCTGATCAGATGAACGAACTGTTTTATAAGACAGCCGGAGACACCAAGCAATCTTGTCCTCGGCCTCGGCACCCCAAAATCCAATTTCTGATCCAGCTCTTTCAGTTATCCTCACTCCCCTGCTTCTCCCCATAACCTTTAATTCTCTCCATAAACCTTTAATTTAACTTTTAATAGCTAATCAAAAACCTATCTATCTCTGCTTTAAATGTACCTAATGACTTGCAGCTCCTGGCAAAAATTCCACAGATTTACCACCCTCTGACTAAAGTAATTTCTCCGCATGCCCTCTTTTCCTAGGTTCCCTTTTCATGGGAAATAACCTAGCCATATGTAATCTGTTCCTGCTTTTTACAATTTGGAGTCTTTCTATGAGATCCCTCCTTATTCTAGTGAACTCCAACGAAATCAGTCTTAGAGCTGCCAGACATTCCTCATACGGTAACCCGTTCATTCCTGTAATCCTTCTTGTGAATATTCTCTGAACCCTCTCCAATGTCATTATTACGTTTTTAAAATAAGGAGCCCAAAACTGCACACAATACTCTAAATATGGTGTTCGAAGTGCTTGTAGAGCATGAACATTGCATCCCTGTTCTTACATTCCAGTAAAAAACACCTGCACCCGGTGTATCGAGCTGCAACTCTTTAGAGACCGCGTTGGGGAACTGCAGCTGCAGCTCGATTACTTTTGTCTGGTCACGGAGAGTGAGCATGTGATAGAGAGGAGCTATAGGAATGTAATCACCCCGGGACCACATGAGACAGAGAAAAGTGTAACCGTTAGGAGAGGAAAGGACAAGAAGCCGGTAATAGAGAAACACCGGTTGTTGTAACCTTAACAATAAGTATTCCTGCTTGAGTACTGTTGGGGTGTGATGGCCTACCTGGGGGAAGCAACTCTGGCACAGAGTCCGGTCCAGTGGCTCAGACGCGTAGCGAATGGAAGAGGGTGACAGCAGCGATAGGGGTCAAATAGGCGATTCTGTGGACACCGGACAGAACCGCGGATGGCAGTTTCCCTCCCAGGTGCCATGTCCGGGATGTTTCTGATCGCGGCCACGAAATCTTGAGGTGCGAAGCAGAATAGCCGGAGGTGGTGGCACATATTGGTATCAACGGCAAAGGTAGGAAAAGAGAGGAGGTCCTAAAAAAAGACGACACGGAATTAGGAAAAAGTTAAGAAGTAGAAACCCAAAGGTAGTAATCTCGGGATCACTGACTTTAAGTTCAGGAATAGAATGAGATGGAACATAAATGCGTGGCTGAGGGATTGGAACAGGGGGCAGGGATTCAGCTTTCTGGATCATTGGGACCTCTTCTGGGACAGTGTGACCTATACAAAAAGGATACTTTGCACTTGAATCCGAGGGGAACTTTCCTGGCGGGAAAGTTTGCTCAGGCTATTGGGGAGAGATTAAATTAGAATTGCTCGGTGGTGGGACCCAAACTGAAGTGATGGAGGAAAGGGAGACTGGCTCAAAAATGGAGTAACTTTGGAGACAGGATTATGTGGTAGAGAGCGACGCACTCGTTCCGGTGATTGAGATGTGTCTATTTTAATGCTACGAGCATCATAAATGAAGTGGATGAGCTTAGAACGTGGATCAGCAGTTGGAGCTATAATGTTGTGAACATTACTAAGAATTGGATGGTGCACGAGTAGGAATTGCTACTTCAAGTGCCAGGTTTTAGATATTTCAGAAAGGACAGGGAGGGAGGCGAAAATGAAGGTGTCAGTAACTCAAGTGGGTGTTTTCTTTTTATAGATTACCGAAAAGCAACAGGAACATTGAGGAGCAGATGGGAAGACAGATTCATGAAAGAAATAAAAAAACAGGGTTGTTTTGTTGAGAGATTTTAATTTCCCAAATATTGATTAGCATCTCCCTAGAGTGAGGGGTGCAGATGAGGTGGGGTTTGTTAGATGTGTTCAGGAAGGTTTCTTGACACAACATGTTCACAGATCAGTCTACTAGAGGAGAGGATGTAGTTGATCTGGTATTGGGAAATGAACCTGGTCAAGTGTCAGGTCTCTCAGTGGTAGAGTATTTTGGATATAGTGATCGCAATTCTATCTCATTTACCATAGCATTGGAGAGAGATAGGAATAGACAAGTTAGGAAAACGTTTAATTGGAGTAAGGGGAACTATGAGGCTATCAGGTAGGAACTTGGAAGCATAAATTCAAAACAGATCTTCTCGGGGAAACGTACTAAAGAAATGCGGCAAATGTTCAGTGAATATTTGGTGCGGTTCTGCGTAGAAACTTTCCAATTAGACAGGGAAATGATGGTAGAGTACGGGAACCGTGGTGCACAAAAGCTGTTGTAAATCTCGTAAAGAAGAAAAGAAGAGCTAAGGAAAGGTTCAAAAACTAGGTAATGATATAAATCTAGAGGATTATAAGGCTAGCAGGAAGGAGCTTAAGAATGGTATTAGGAGAGACAGAAGGGGCCATGAGAAGGCCTTAGAAGATATGATTAAGAAAAAATTCAAGGGATTTTACAAGTATATGAAGAGCAAGAGGATAAGACGTGAGAGAATAGGACCAATCAATTGTGACAATGGAAAAATGTTTATGGAACTGGAGGAAATGGCGGAGGTATTTAATGAATACTTTGCTTCAGTATTCCCTTTGGAAGAAGATCTCGGTGATTGTGGTGTGAGCTGCAGTGGACTGAAAAGCTTCCGAAAGTAGATATTGAGAAAGAGGATGTGCTGGAACTTTTGGAAAGCATCAAGTTGGATAATTCACCGGGATCGGACGGGATGGACCCCGGGTTAACGTGGGAAGCGAGGGATCAGAATGGATAAGTCACCGGGATCGGACGGGATGGACCCCGGGTTAACGTGGGAAGCGAGGGATCAGATTGGATAAGTCACCAGGATCGGACGGGATGGACCACGGGTTAACGTGGGAAGCGAGGGATCAGATTGGATAAGTCACCGGGATCGGACGGGATGGACCCCAGGTTAACGTGGGAAGCGAGGGATCAGATTGGATGTCACCGGGATCAGACAGGATGTACCCCAGGTTAACGTGGGAAGCGAGGGATCAGATTGGATAATTCACCGGGATCGGACGGGATGGACGCCAGGTTAACGTGGGAAGCGAGGGATCAGATTGGATAATTCACCGGGATCGGACAGGATGTACCCCGGGTTAACGTGGGAAGCGAGGGATCAGATTGGATAAGTCAACCGGGATCGGACGGGATGGACCCCAGGTTAACGTGGGAAGCGAGGGATCAGATTGGATAATCACCGGGATCGGACGGGATGGACCCCAGGTTAACGTGGGAAGCGAGGGATCAGATTGGATAATTCACCGGGATCAGACGGGATTGACCCCAGGTTAACATGGGAAGCGAGGGATCAGATTGGATAAGTCACCGGGATCGGACGGGATGAACCCCGGGTTAACGTGGGAAGCGAGGGATCAGAATGGATAAGTCACCGGGATCGGACGGGATGGACCCCGGGTTAACGTGGGAAGCGAGGGATCAGATTGGATAAGTCACCAGGATCGGACGGGATGGACCCCGGGTTAACGTGGGAAGCGAGGGATCAGATTGGATAAGTCACCGGGATCGGACGGGATGGACCCCAGGTTAACGTGGGAAGCGAGGGATCAGATTGGATGTCACCGGGATCAGACAGGATGTACCCCAGGTTAACGTGGGAAGCGAGGGATCAGATTGGATAATTCACCGGGATCGGACGGGATGGACGCCAGGTTAACGTGGGAAGCGAGCGATCAGATTGGATAATTCACCGGGATCGGACAGGATGTACCCCGGGTTAACGTGGGAAGCGAGGGATCAGATTGGATAAGTCACCGGGATCGGACGGGATGTACCCCGGGTTAACGTGGGAAGCGAGGGATCAGATTGGATAAGTCACCGGGATCGGACGGGATGTACCCCGGGTTAACGTGGGAAGCGAGGGATCAGATTGGATAAGTCACCGGGATCGGACGGGATGGACCCCGGGTTAACGTGGGAAGCGAGGGATCAGATTGGATAATTCACCGGGATCGGACGGGATGGACCCCCAGGTTAACGTGGGAAGCGAGGGATCAGATTGGATAAGTCACCGGGATCGGACGGGATGGACCCCAGGTTAACTTGGGAAGTGAGGGATCAGATTGGATAAGTCACCGGGATCGGACGGGATTGACCCCAGGTTAACGTGGGAAGTGAGGGATCAGATTGCTGAGCCTCTGGCAATGGGCTTGGCAGCATCAGTGAGGACGGGAGAGGTTCCGGAAGATCGGAGCCTTGTGGGTGTTGTTCCCTTATTCAAGAAAAGGAATAGGGAGAGGCCACGGAATTATAGGCCAGTGAGTCTCACTTCGGTGGTTGCTGCGTTGATGGAGAAGATCCTGAGAGGCAGGATTTATCAACATTTGGAGAGACAGAATATGATTCGGAATAGTCAGCATGGCTTTGTTAAAGGCAATTCGTGGCTTACGAGCCTGATTGAATTTTTTGAGGATGTGACTAAGCACATTGATGAAGGTAGATCCGGAGATGTAGTGCATAATGATTTTAGAAAGGCATTTGATCAAGTACCCCATGCAAGGCTTATTGAAAAAGTAAGGAGGCATGGGAGCCAAGAGGGCATTGCTGTGTGGATCCAGAACTGGCTTGCCCACAGAAAGCAAGGAGTGGTTGTAGACGGATCATATTCTGCTTGGAGGCCGGTGACCAGTGGTATGCGTCAGGGATCGGTTTTGGGACCCCTACTCTATGTGATTGTTATAAATGACCTCGATGAGGAAGTGGAGGGATGGTTTAGTAAATTTGCTGATTACACCAATGTTGGGTGTGTTGTGAACAGTTTGGAGGGCTGTCAGAGGTTATAACGGGACATTGTTAGGATAACAAACTGGGCCGAGAATAGGCAGATGGAGTTCAACCCAGATAAGTGTGAGGTGGGTCATTTTGGTAGGACAAATATGACGGCAGAATATAGTATTCATGGTAGGACACTTGGCAGTGTGGAGGATCAGAGGAATCTTGGGGTCTGAGTCCATAGGACGCTCAAAGCAGCTGCGCAGGTTGACTGTAGGTAAGAAGGCGTAAGGTGTATTGGCCTTCATCAATCGTTGAATTGAATTTTGGAGCCGAGCGGTAATGTTGCAGCTATATAGCACCCTGGTCAGACTTCACTTGGACTACTGTGCTCAGTTCTGGTCGCCTTATTACAGGAAGGACGTGGAAACCATAGAAATTGTGCAGATGAGATTTACAAGGATGTTGCCTGGATTGGGGAGCATGTCTTATGAAAACAGGTTGAGTGAACTCGGCCTTTTCTCCATGGAGCGACGGAAGATGAGTGGAGACTTGATAGAGGTGTACAAGATGATGAGAGGCATTGATCCTGTGGATAGTCAGAGGCTTTTGCCATAGCTAAAATGGCTAGCACAAGATGGTATAGTCTTAAGGTGCTTGAAAGTAGTTATAGAGGAGATGTCAGGGGTATTTTTTTTCGCAGACAGAGGTGTGGAATGGGCTGCCGCCGGTGGTGATGGAGGCGGATATGAGGAGATAGAGGACTTTTAAGACACTCCTGGATGTCTTAAACGTCTACATGGGGCTTAGAAATATCGAAGGCTATGGGTAGTTCAAAGGACTTGTATTCTGCTGTGTGTTTTCTATGTTTCTATGTTTCTATACCTATAGAAATGTACACCAGCATTAATTTGTTTCTTCACCACCGACTCAACTGGAGGTTAACCATTAGGGTTTCCTGCACAAGGACTCCTAAGTTCCTTTGCATCCCTGCATTTTGAATTTTATCCCCATCTAAATAATAGTCTGCCTGTTTATTTCTTCCACCAAAGTTCATGACCAGAATCATTCCTACATTTGCCATTTCTCTGCCCATTTCTCTAAACTATCTAAGTCTCTTAAGGAGACTTAACGGATTTAGATTTCAGACTATGATTTTCAGACAAACATGTGGAATGTTTCAGGTCTGATTAGCGTTTAGGGATCGGGATGTCACTGGTTTGGAGCTCATGTTATATTTCAGGTTAAGGATGTGGAGTGGTAGGGGTCAGATTGGCGTTTGGGGACATGGATCTGGTGAGCGAGATGTCTGGTTAGGTTTTACGGAGAGGGAAGTGTGGTGCTGGATTTTAGATTAGATTCGAGATTAGGTTGAGAGATGAGGGGTGTCGGAATTTGTTAGATCTCAGATTAAAGTTTCGGGACAGCGTTGTAGGATGCAGGATGTTCGGTACACACACACACACACACACACACACACACACACACACTCACTCACTCATTCACCACAATCTTTCACGATCTCCCAGTCTCTCTTTACCCATCCCCCACGGAAGCACTCCACTCGGCCAATCCCAGACTTCTCTCTCTTGCAAGCACTTTCCAATCTCCCTCCATTTTCTTGCGGTCCACAGCACTGCTGCTTCCAATGCCCCTTTCAATAGGACGACCGCCCGGGAATAACAGCTTGGAGACTAGACGGTTAATGAAAAGATCTGCAGCCCGGACTGGATACATTGAAACTGCATCTGGGTTGAGCTCAGGGCGCGACTTTATTAATGAATTGAAACACCGAGGTGATCGGGTATTTCACCGCGCTGATCGCCTGCTCCCTGAATTTTGACTGAGTCACCGCGTAAATAAATGTGTTCGTGCACAAGCTGGAATTCCTCAGCAAAACGCCGACGTCATGAAATATCCATTCGGAATCATTGAAATTGAAACCGATTTCTTTCACCTGATAATAAATGAAATTTACAACCAGTGTCATCCACAGGAGGATGAAGCTGCCGGAGAGGGTGAAGAGTAAAACCACAGACCTCCTCCTGCTCTCCATCTCTGGGTCACTGCGGTTCTCCCCTTTGCTCTGACCCTTCAGCCCCTTACGGACCCGACTGGCCACTAAAATGTGCCTGACTGTCAGAGCGTTGAGCAGCAGGATCCCAGCGAAAGGGAGGAAAGGAGTTAAAATCGTCTCCAGCCAAGCCCGTGCTACCCAGCCGGGATTACTGATAATATAGCCTTTACGTTTGCAGAACCACGGTACATTATCTATGACCAATTTGGATTCCCAGAGGAAGTACCGCGGAATGTTTTTCAGACAGAACAGTACTCCGGTTGTTGTTAGAACCACAGCCGCAGTTTTCCTGGTGCAATATTTTGTTTTCAGTTTCTGGCAGCAAATGGCGACAAACCGATCAAAGGTGAAAGTGACGGTGAACCAGACAGAACAGTCTGTGGCTGTCATCCTCAGCACCTCGGTAACACTGCACACAGGGGTGATATTCAGAAAACTGGACATAAAGTAATATTTTTTCATTCGAAATAGAATGATCTCGAAGACAATAGTCAGTAGATCAGCCGCTGCCATGGCCACCAGATAGCGAGTGGTGCAGGTAGAGAGGCTGCACCTTCCCCGGGACAGGATCACAATCGCCACTAAATTCACTGGAGAGAGAGAGAGAGAGAGAGAGAGAGAGAGAGAGAGAGAGAGAGAGAGAGAGAGAGAGAGAGAGAGAGAGAGAGAGAGGGAGTGAGATATTAAAATTCGGGAGTGCGAGAATGTGTAAACAGCTGCTAGTCTAACATCTGACACGCCTCACACTATCCCTGAACTCTTTTATTCACTGTGCAAATAAGGCGATCTGTGACTGATCGTCAGGGCTAAAATCCAGCTGCATGAACGACAGCATTTGATGCTAATCCTGATTCCATCGCTGATGGGGGCCGGTTTCTCTGACTGAGCCGTGACTGAGCAGGCCACGAGGAACTCGGCATCTGGTGAGGCTGAGGAGGGGCAACGCACACAAAGCACTGGATGGTCACGGCAGCTCAAAGAGCTTTTATTGAATTGAACAAACACTGACCGTGTCGGGCCCTTCTTCAGGACGAAACGATGCCCCAATTTACGACGGGTCTCAGAGGGAATGCCGGGTCAACTTAGTAAACAGAGGCTGAGTGGCTCCGTTATTGGATTAATTCTACAACGCAGAGCAATTCCATAACACACTTCAGTTTGTCCGAGGACACTGATTCTGGTGATGACCCAATTATTGACCAGCAGACAGTGGGATCCGACTATGACAGACTCAGCAGGGAGACATAAAACACAGGACCAGGTGTTCAGTCTGATCAATATCTCAGAGACAGTCAGCTTCACAATGTAAAACCCTCGCAGTCCCATCTTCGGAGGAAAGTGCCTTTCTCCTGCAGAGTTGTAAATCTGGACGGATTCGCATTAAAACCTTTCCAGTCAGAGAGCTGCGATGGGACTATTCTGGAGAAGGTGTCATTAAAGACACGGAAAATGTCCGAGTCGATCGATTGCGGCGGAGTAGAGCCAGATGTTTTGTTTCATTGGTCATTAAATATGAAAAATCCGATGCCGAATTGACTGGATTGATATTTCTGACGGATATGTGTGCAATAATCATCAAGTTGGAAGCTGGCAAACTGATCGTAAACAGGTTAATACACAAAAATACCTAACATAAAGTGTGCACACTCACCAGGAACTCCAATGACGGCAATGAACACGTACAATATTTTCTGCACACTCCTGTAACTGTCCCACATTGAAGACATTTTCTGTGCCCGGTGATTCGTCCCCCGTGCTGCCGGCGATCTGTCGGAATGAAATGTTAAGGCAGCAGAAGCCAAGGGTTTTATTACCATTCAGCGACTCCACCGGGACAAATTGCATCGGATTTCGAAAGAAAGATTTTTATTTCCAGACGGATTACGTCAGACATGTGCAATTCCCATGGTGCCCGATGGTGATAAATTCAGTGAAATAATTGGGAAACTGGAAACAGTGGATAATGTGACGTTACTAAGGCCTGTGAATTGGGAGTGGCATTCATCCATCAAAGGAAACATTGTTTCAAAACACCATCTCTTGTTTGTGTCGGTGCGGCTTCCGTCCATCGTTGGAGGAATTCGTATAGAAGATCCTCTGGAGGAAAATTACCCCTCACACTGATGCTTCGCCAGTTGTGATCGCACCTCGTCTGAATGCGAACTGAAACACGAAAAATCTGCAGATGCTGGAAATCAAATGAACCCTCACATTTCAGTTCTGCTTTTCTTTCCCATTCCGACACGTCAGTCCGTGGCATGCTCTACTGCCGCGATGAGGACACACTCCGGTTGGAGGAGAAACACCTTATATTCCGTCTGGGTGGGCTCCAACCTGATGCCATGAATATTGATCTCTCGATCTTCCAGTAATTCCTCCCCCCCCCCACTATTACCTATTCTCGAGTCCATCTCTCACCTTATCTCCTCACCTGCCTATCAACTCCATCAGGTTTCCTTGCCTTTCTTCCATGGTCTTCTATTCTGTCTTTCGGACTTCTCCTTCTCCAAACAACTATTTCCTTCACTAATTAACTTCCCAGCTCTGTACCTCACCACTCCCACACTCAACTATCACTTACGAGTTTGTAGGTTTTCCTTCCTTCCCACCAACTTCTTGCTCTGAATTCTCTTCTCTTCAGTCCTGATGAAGGATTTCGGACCGTAGCGTCGACTGCTTGCTCTTTCCCATAGATGCTGCCCGGCCTGCTGAGTTCCTCCTGCATTTTGTGCGATTGCTTTGAGTGCAATCTTCTCCCTCTTTCCTGATTACCTGAAGAGAGCTTTCGGCCCAAAGTGTTGAGCCAAACACGACACCACATCCTAACTACTACAGATCACCCGTCTCTCTACATTCCCGCCGGTCGGTGCATGAGCCCTCACAACACTAACCGGACATTTGTGTTCTCTCTTCTCAGAATATTTAATCATTTGCACTAATTTGTTTGTCCCAAAAAAGCTGTGATTACATCGTAAATATGCACTTTAAAGGAACCATTTGTCAGAAACAAAATATGGAAGTAAATTATGTCATTGTAGCTTGTGAAATTGTATTGAATGAGCTATTGTTGTAATTCTCCTCCAAAAATTAAACCCATGATACATTTTATGTCTGGGGGTCTCTACCTAGAAGGTCTCTAGGAAAATGTCTGTATGTGGTGATGAATAAACACTCTCCATCAACTTCACCAGGACCCAATCCTAACCTCACTCCATGGGTTGCAAACTCAGCAGTATAAGCTGGCGGGGGGGGGGTGAATATGTAACACCTCTCAGCAGCCAAAGAACACGACAGAGAGCTAAAGAGGGGGAGAAGGAAATTTAGTTGTCGATGTGTCTCCATCCGTGGCTGTTTATTCCTTTGACTGTGTATCTATATGTGTGGGTCCCTGTGTGCGCGCGTCTGCTGTGATTGTGTGTGTGTGTGTGTGTGTGTGTGTGTGTGTGTGTGTGTGTGTGTGTGTGTGTGTGTGTGTGTGTGTGTGTATTCGTGCGCGCCCACTTGTGTGTGCGTGTGTATCTGCGATGTCGCGTGCCTCTGCGTCTGTTGCGTGTGGGTGTGTAAGTGTGTTCCAACCTGATTCTATGTGTGTGAGTGTGTGTGTGTGTGCGTGTGTGCGTGTGTGTGTGTGTTTGTTTGTATCTGCTACCTATGTATGTGCGTGTTGCACGGCACGGCTCTCTGTATGCCTCTGTGTAGTTGTGTGTTTTTGTCAGCGTCTCTGTGCATGTGTGATTGTCTGTGTCTAAGTCGTCTAGTCAAGTCACATTTTATTATAATTTCGACCACCACTGCTGGAACAGTACACAGTAAAAATGAGACAACCTTTTTCAGGATGATTGTGCTGCAAGGAACAGTACAAACACTGCACTGTACTACGTGAAAACAACACTGAAAAAAACTACACGAGACTACAGACCTACCCAGAACTGCCGAAAGTGAGAGTCAGTGTTTGCGCCCCTTTATAATTGTCTGTGTCCTGGTCTGGCTCTCTGTGTGTGATTGTGTTTCTTTGTGTCTCTTTCGTTACGTGCCTGACCTTGTCTGTGTGTGTTGACACATGCTGATTCCAGTTTGTTGTGTGTGCACACGTTCGTATGCGTTTGTCTGTTTGTGTGTGTAGATCCAGTTATATCAGTGTTCGTATATGTGTGGGTGGGCCTGTGTGCGTATCTCTCTCTCTGTCTGCCTGTGGGAGAGAATGTGCTTATGTTGTGTGTGAGATACTATGTCTTTCTGTGCATGCCTGTGCCCGTGTCCATGTTTGTTTGTGTTTCAGTTCAAATACGAAATTAACTGTATTATTTAAGTACGCACATCTCACCTTATCCGAGAATCATGTCCTTACTGACATTCCAGCGGACCGGAGAAATGCTATATAATCAGTGATATTTTAATAATATGCTCACGGATTTGGGGATGCAAATAGATTTTGTGGTGGGTAAGACAATATGGGGTTGCACACGAAATTCGGAGTTCTGACAGATTTGTGTGGACTGCGATTTTCAAGTTGAGACGAATCTGGAAGTTGTGTCATTTAGAGATACTTTAAAAACAGATCCACTTTGAACTTTGTTGTTGCTATTTTTTCAGGAGGGAGCAATCATTTTGTTTTGAGATAATCTAATTTCCACGTCGGTGTATGAGCGGGTTTCGGGACGTGCATAGATGTGCCATTGCATACGGATTTCGAAGTGCGCACAGTTTTCGAGGTCGTCATTGATGCGGGACGTCTGCAGATCTGGAGATGTGGCGAATCTCGAATTTGATTATTTTATAGGTACTGTAACGGGGTCCTGAATTATCCCTATAAATTGTGCTTTTAAAAAGAAAGAGAGAGAGGGAGGCGTCCAACACAGAGACCTTGTTGTTAAGAGAGAGAGAGAGGTGAACAATGCTTGGATGATGAGTTTATGGTTTCTCTGCAGCGTGCTAACATTTCTTCAAGGACACCGCCTGCTTATGAGTTCATACAGAGACAGAGAGAGCAATGAACAGCCCGTGGGTCGCCGTGCTGACTGAGGGCGGTGTTATTTTATGCACAGTTGGTGTTCAGCATGGTGAAATAAATAGAAGGTCATATGATAGACTCACAGACACACGGTTTTGGACACTGGATTAGCTCTGTTCTGCCCACAGAAAGGTGGGTTTGGGAGGATCGATGAGGATCGACGGCATCAGCTCACATGCAGAACTGCACATCTCTCTCTCCATCTGTACTCAACTCAACACCACAAACTGAACTGAACCTTACTCATCATCGTGAATCTGTACGCGCCTACCCTTAGGTTTGTAAAAGCCTGGTTTTTCTAATTACATACACACACACACACACACACACACACACACACACACACACACACACACACACACACACACAAACATTGCTAACCTGTTTGATATATCTGCATTTGTATTACTGTATTACGTAGTTACCAGTAAATACCGTTAGTCAATAGCAATACCAGACTCCAAGGTGCTTTCAGTTTCTGCTGGTTGTTTAATCCGTCACGGGGTACGTAAGGATATTGGGGACTCATCCGGGATATGAGAATTTCTGGTGGGGCTTGTTTCAATTGCTTCGGGAAAAATCCATTTTGATTTGGTTGCGTGGATAAACAGCAGATATGCATGTTGAGATTAATATATTTGTAGCAGAACCAACCCTGGAGGCGTTGGATGATGCTAAGTGGAATGTACTGTTGGGAATTGCGTGTAAATTAAAGATTAAAGTGACTACTCACATGAAAAAGTCTCAGATATAGCTGTTGTTAGCACAGCATTATGTATTCGAGGGGAAATTCGAAGAGAAGGTGTTGGAGATGTTTCTTGCAGGTAAAGTTCTTACTGCGGCAGAGGTTCAGCTTCAGGCAGCAAAAATGAAGAATGAGTATGAGTTATGAGTAAAACAGCTCGAGGCTGTCATAGCAGAAAAGCAGACGTTACATGAGTCTAAGGTGGCAGTCAAGCGGTGGCAGTACGAGCTGACTAGCATAGAGAGGATACAATAATGAGGTCCAGTTCCAGGCAGTGATGAGGAGCTGATGGTACCGTTTAATGTCAGCCAAGAAATTAAGTTAGTACCACCATTTTATGAAGCTGATTAACCGGTATTTCCTACATTTTGAAAGGTGGCCCAGACTCGGATGTGGCCGTGGGATGAGTGGGCTGTCATGGTACAAAGTGTGTTGAAGGGGCAGGCTCAGCAGCCGTGTTCTGCCCTGACACTGGAACAGTCAAGGAATTATGACACAATGAAAGATCCATTGATTAAAGCCCATAAGTTGGTGCCGGAAGCGTATAGACAAAAGTTCAGGGACTTGAGGAAGTCCGGGAGCCAAACGTATGTGAAGTTTGCCCATGAAAAATTGGTTCACTTTGATCGTTGGTGTACCTCAAAAGGGGCAAATGAGGACATTAGCAATTTGAGGGAGTTGATGCTGACTGAGGAATTTAAAAACTGTGTCCCTGACAACATCAAGACGTATTTGAACGAAAGAGAGGCAGTGACCATGGCAGAGTCTGCTAGGTCAGCAGACGGGTATGCCTTAACTGATAAGGTTAGTTTTCTTCCGAACAGGATTTACCCAAAAGATAATAGAGATAGCCCACGGGCTAAACCAAAGAGTAAGAAGGGGACTAATGACGAAAGTCAGGAGGAAGGAAACCAGTCGGGGGAAAATTTCCAGTTTAACGTGTTGCTATTGTATGAAGCACGGTCACGTGGCATCTAATTGTTTCGCTTAAACAAGGGATAAGGGAAAAGAACCGGCGACAACCCCAAATGCTTGTGACCAGCCGGTTAAAACATCGCTGAGGATGGAGGAGTCTGACCAAGTTCAAGAAGGACTCAAGAGATTTATTTCAAATGCGTTTGTGTCTGTGAAGGAGGGGCCAACTCCGGCTCCAGAGAGAATCTGGAGGGATACTGGAGCTTTTCAGTGATTAATATTAAAGAGTGTTTTGGAGTTCACTGCCGAGACGGTGACCGGTGAGGTGAATATTATCAAAGGTAATGGAAAGGGGACTGAGGCTGTGCCGTTGCAGAAGACAGTTTTGAAATGCGACTTGGTATCCAGACCAGTCACGGTAGGGGTACGATCTGAACTACCGATAGAGAATGTCGGTAATGATCTTGCAGGTAGGGGTGTTTATCCAGTAGTTCAGCAAACGAGTAAGCCTGCTGCTGCCGAGGACCCGCCCATAGATAATGACGTACACCCTGCATGCGCGGTGACCAGAAGCATGTCGAAGAAGTCTGCAGATGCTCATGATGATTTGTCCGAGACTTTCCGACCTTCCCTATATCAACAAGACTCAGAGGGGAGTAAGGCCGAGGAGAATAAGGTGAATGAGAAAGATTTGTCCTTTTCGAGAAAGGAATTTATACAGGAACAGAATGAAGATCCTGAAATTGTGGCTTTAAAAGAGAGAGCGCTCTCTGAGGATGAAATTCAGAATGAATCAGTGGGATATTACCTTAAGGATGGGGTGTTAATGAGGTGGAGACCCGCTACTGTGCCTGCAAATGGGGATTGGACTATTGTGCATCAGATAGTGGTTCCAAACGTTTACAGGACAGAAATTGTAAACCTGGCCCATAAGATGCCTTTCGGTGGACATTTATTCCACCTTAAAGACTATGATTAAAACCTACTGTCAGGAGAATGACAGGGACTGTGAGGACGTAAAACATTTATTACTTTTTGCTGTGAGAAGAACTATTCAGAAGTCACTGGGGTTTAGTCCATTTGAGCTCGTTTTCGGCCCAGGCCCGAGAGACAATTGACCTTGCTCAGAGAGTAGTGCTCTAACCAGACAGTGTGTGCCAGTGTGATAGATTATGGCTTGAAATTCCGGGAGAGATTAATAGGGCGTGTGACATTGCACAACAGGTTTGGCAAAACTCCCAGATTAAAAGGAAACATTGGTATGATAGAGCGATGGAGAGGGTGTTTGAAGTTGGAGCTAAAGTTCCGGTTCTGCTCCCACTGGTGACCAACCCCCTCTAAGCACAACTTCATAGACCATGCCAAATAATTAAGAAAATCGATTATTTAAACAATGTTATCAAAACTCCTGCTAGAAGGAATACTACTCAATTAATGCATTTAAATATGGTGAAGCCTTATTATGACTCTGAGATTGTACAAGTGAGCACTGTTATGTAAACAAATGAGGTTAAGGAATCTGATAATGAGGGACAATATCATTTTAACAAGTTGAATATCGTGTCAACAAGACTTGAGAATTCCTTTATTTTGAAAGACTTTACTGATAAAGCTTGTCATTTGGAGTCTGCAGAGAGAACACAATTGAAATAATTAATTAGAAGGCATAAATATTTAGTTCCAGACGTTCCGAGTCGATGTACACTTGCAGTGCATGATGTCATTGTAAATCCAGCCCAGCCCATTAAACAACATCCTTACAGAATGGACTTGGAGAAAAGTAGGTTGGTTGAAAAGGAAATTGGCTACGTGCTGGCAACCGGTATCATGAGGCAATCTACCTCAGACTGGGCGGCGCCCTGCGTTCTTGTGCCTAAACCGGACGGTACGTGAGATTCTGTACTGACTACAGGAAAATCAACGCAATAACCAAAACAGATGCTTATCCTATCCCGAGAGTGGATGACTGTATTGATAAAGCGGGAAAGGACAAGTACCTCACAAACATTGACTTGCTGAAAGGATATTGCTGTGTTCCTTTGACCGATAGGGCCAGAGAAATCTCAGCGTTTCTCACACCTTCTGGGCTGTATGAATATAATGTTTTACCCTTCGGGATGAAAAATGCTCCAGGGGCATTTCAAAGGGTGATTGATTCTGTGATTAGAGGTTTAGAAAACATAAGGGCTTATATCGATGATTTAGTGATCTGGAACGACACGTGGGAAGAGCATATTGTGGCTGTAGAAAGACTGCTTGAAAGGCTGTCCGAGGCCAGTCTTACTGTGAACCTCGCTAAAAGTGAATTTGGCCAAGCTACTGTCACGTATCTTGGCTGTGTGGTAGGCCAGGGCCAACTGGCTCCTGTACAAGCCAAGGTCCAAGCTATTGTTGAGGTTCCCCTTCCGACCAGCAAAAAGCTTTAAGAAGGTTTTAAGGGATGGTACGGTATTACCGAAAGTATTGTAAGAACTTTACAGATATCTCTCCCCCCTCACAAAACTCCTAGGGAAGAGTAAACGATATGTATGCAATTACCTTTTCCAGGTAATTGAACGTCTGAAAACTATCCTGTATAATCATCCTGTGCTTAAAGCATCCGATTTTTCAAAATCATTCTCTTTAACAACAGACGCTAGTGACGAAGCTGCTGGGGCAGTATTGTTACAGAAAGGTGTGGATGACATTGAACACCCAGTGGCTTATTTCTCAAATAAATTTAATGTGCATCAGAAAAAAAATATTCCACTGTTGAAAAGGAGTTGCTATCACTTATTCTGGCTTTACAACGTTTTTATGTCTATGTTTTGTCCTGCCCAGAAACCACTTGCAGATTACATAGATCATGATCCGTTAGTGTTTCTGACTAATATGAAGTATAAGAATGGAAGGTTATTAAACTGGAGTCTGATATTGCAAGAAAATTTCCTCAAAATAGAACACTTGAAAGGTCCTGGCAAAATTATAGCTGATTGTTTATCCAGATGCTAAGTTGGAAATGATTGAATTCTTACGGAGAGAGAGAGAGAGAGAGAGAGAGAGAGCAATGACCACCAGCCCGTGGTGACTGAGGGCGGCGTTATTTGATGGAGAGCTGGTGTTGAGCATGGTGAGATAAATAGGTCAGATGATAGACTCACAGACACAGACACACTGTTGTGCCCACAGAAAGGTGGGTTTTGCAGGATCGATCAGGAGATTCGATTAGTGTCTCTCTCAGTGTGGAAAAGCTATGACCGATGGGGAGTTACTCGTGCGCCTAACCCTCGCCTGGGTTGATAATTCCACCGCGGAAAACAGTCACGTTTGTTGTGGTCACATTCGGTGACTTTGAAAGGTTTTCGGAGGACAACGGGAAGATCGACGGCATCAGCTCATCTGAAGAAATAAACATCCCTCTCCCTCCATCACAACTCAACTCAATGCAAACAACTGAACCGAACTTTACTCATCATCTTAAGACTGTATCCATTTAACCCAGGATTGAATAACCCTGTTTTTTCTATTTCCACACACACACACACACACACACACACACACACACACACACACACACACACACACACACACACACACACACACACACACACACACTCACTCACTCACGCATGCTCAAACACACGCAGACACACACACACACACACACACACACACACATATAAAATCATTCTTATATATCTGCATTTATATTACTGTATTGTGTAAGATACTAATAAACACCATTAGCAATAACAGACTCATGTGGATGGGAAGAATTTAGGTGTGGGCTGTCGAGTATTGGGTTCGACACTGATTTGGTGATGTGCATAGTTTTCAGGGTGTTGTTGAACATGGAGTGCACACTGATATGGTGATGTGTGCAGATTGAGGGGTGTAGTTGAGCATGGGGTACACACGGATTTGGTGATGTGCGCAGATTGAGGGGTGTTATTGAACATGTGGTGCACAGGGATTTGCTGATGTGCGCAGAATGAGGGGTGTTGTTGAACATGGGGTACTCACGGATTTGGTGATGTTTGCAGATTGAGGGATGTTATTGAACATGGGGTGCACAGGGATTTGGTGATGTTTGCAGATTGAGGGGTGTTGTTGAACATGGGGTACACACGGATTTGGTGATATGCTCAGATTGAGGGTTGTTGTTGAACATGGGGTGCAGACGGATTTGGTGATGTGCGCAGATTGAGGGGTGTTTTTGAAAATGGGGTGCACATGGATTTGGTGATGTGAGCCGATTGAGGGGTGTTGTTGAACATGGGGAGCACACGGATTTGGTGTTGTGCGCAGATTGAGGGTGTTGTTGAAAATTGGGTGCACACGGGTTCGGTGATGTGCGCAGATTGAGGGGTGTTATTGAACACGGGGTGCACACGGACCTGTTGATGTGCGCAGACTGAGGGGTGTTGTTGAACATGGGGTGCACACGGATTTGGTGATGTGCGCAGATTGAGGGGTGTTTTTGAAAATGGGGTGCACACGGATTTGGTGATGTGAGCCGATTGAGGGGTGTTGTTGAACATGGGGAGCACACGGATTTGGTGTTGTGCGCAGATTGAGGGTGTTGTTGAAAATTGGGTGCACACGGGTTCGGTGATGTGCGCAGATTGTGGGGTGTTATTGAACACGGGGTGCACACGGACTTGTTGATGTGCGGAGATTGAGGGTTGTTATTGAACATGGCGTGCACACGGGTTTGGTGATGTGCGCAGATTGAGGGGTGTTGTTGAACGTGGGGTGCACACGGATTTGGTGATGTGCGCAGGGTGAGGAGTGCTGTTGAACGTGGGGTGCACAGGGATTTGGTGATGTTTGCAGATTGAGGGGTGATGTTGAACATGTGGTACACACGGATTTGGTGATGTGCGCAGATTGAGGGGTGTGGTTGAACATGGGGTGCACACGGTTTTGGTGATGTGCGCAGATTGAGGGGTGTGGTTGAACATGGGGTGCACACGGTTTTGGTGATGTGCGCCGATTGAGGGTAGTTGTTGAACACGGGGTGCACACGGACTTGTTGATGTGCGCAGACTGAGGGGTGTTGTTGAACATGGGGTACTCACGGATTTGGTGATGTGCGCAGATTGAGGGGTGTTGTTGAACATGGGGTACTCAGGGATTTGGTGATGTGCGCAGATTGAGGGGTGTTGTTGAACATGGGGTGCACACGGACTTGGTGATGTGCGCAGATTGAGGGATGTTATTGAACATGGGGTGCACACGGATAGCTGCTTAGCACTCTGAAAATTAAAGTAAATAATGCCCGCAAAGCAGCAGAAGGCTCTAAGAAGATTGCAAAGCGTTTTCAGGTAGCCGTTTCTTCAGTTTGTAATGTAATTAAGAAATGGCTGTTCAAGGAACGGTGGAGGTCAAGTTGAGGTCTGGAAGTTCAAGAAAACTTTCCCAGAGAACTACTCATAGCATAGCTAAAAGGCAAAGCCAAACTCCTGTTTGACAGCAAAAACAAATCCTTCAGGAAGATTTAACAGACTCTGGTGTGGTGGTTCACTATTCTACTGAGCAGTGACACCCGCACAAATATGACCTTCATGGAAGAGTCATCAGCAGAAAACATTCCCTGTGTCCTCACCACAAAACTCAGCGTCAGAAACTTGCAAAGGAACATCTAAGCAAACCTGATGCAGTTTGTAAACAATTCCTGTGCACTGATGAAGTTAAATGTAAAACGTATTGGCCGCAATGAGAAAAGGAATGCTTGGAGAGAAAAAGGAGCAGAGATTTATAAGGAGAACACGTCTCTAACTGTTAAGCACGAGGGTGGATCGATCATGCTTTGGGCTTGTGTTGCAGCAAGTAGCACGGGGAACATTTCATTGTTAGAGGTAAGAATGAATTCAATTAAATACCAGCAAATTCTGGAAGGAAACATCACACGGTCTGTAAAAAAGCTGAAGATGAAAAGAGGATGGCTTCTACAACAGGATAATGATCCTAAACGCACCTCAAAATCCACAATCGACTACCTCAAGAGGCACAAGGTTCAGGTTTTGCCATGGCCCTGACAGTCTCCTGACCTAAACTTCATCGAAAATCTGTGGATAGACCTCAAAAGAGCAGTGCATGCAAGGCGGCCCCAGAATCTCACAGAACTAGAAAGGTTTTTCAAGGAAGAATGGACCACAATCCCCCAAAGAAGAATTGAAAGACTTTTAGCTGGCTACAGAAAGCGTTTCCATGCTGTGATTCTTGCCAAAGAGGACGTTTCGAACCATGCAGGGTGCCTAAACCTTTGATTCGGGCCCCTTTTCTTTCTTGTTATTTTGAAACTAAAAGTCGGAAATTAAAAAAAAAGTAATCTTGCTGAAAATATTAAAGAAATGTGTCATCTTTAACATTATGCCTTTTGGAAATCAGGTTATCATTTACTTGCTTTGCTATTCCAAGCAACAGAAATTTTGACAGGGGTGCCCAAAGTTTTACATGCACCTCATTGGGACTTTCTTCACACAGTAGGCGGTGAGGGTGCGGGGAGACATGTCAGTGGAATTTATGGATTTCATTGAGGGAGGTTTAGATAAGTACGTGGACGGGAGGGGTTTTGAGGGTCCAGATCCTGTTTTGGAATTCGGGAGAATGACAATTCTGTAAACACAAAATGGGAAAAGGTGCTTGTATCTTTGTTACAGTGCTCTCTGTCTCCAGATAAAGTGTAGATGAAAAGGGAATTAGTTGTGTCCATTGTCGGAAAGAGAGCACTGTGACTTAAGGCCTTCTGGTTGGGGATAACATTGTACAGGTACTGATATCCATGGTCTATGTGTGGCGATCAGGGCCAGGGGCCACACATACACACATCTGCCTCCCCGGGTCATGTGCTTTCAATACTCCATCAGTTTCAATATGATTTCTCCCTTTGTTTTTTTTTAACTCAACGAATTCAGGCCCGGACCATCAAACGCTCCTCATAGTCTCATTCTTTCATTTCTGATCAAATCTCCTCAAATAAATTGAGTAGAGACTGTCCGAGCTCTCTCCTTCTCAGAATGAACCCCATGATATTGTTGTATCCCTTACAAACAATGAAATGCTACATAGTTCCCCGAACGACTGTTCACACTCTCGTCTCTTGTCCTGAAGTGTTTCTTCCGCACTATCCGGGTCTTCTCAGTAGCCGCACTGTCTCGACATACAGCTAGCACTGTCTGCTCTGGGATAGTCTAATATGCCTGTGGTGGACTCCATGGGTTTGTGGTGCGCACGCATCTGGGTATGTCGCTGTATTTCGGAGTGCTGGCAGGTTTGGCGTTGCGCATAGATTTGGGAATGCCCGTTGATTTGGGCGTGAACACTAAGTTGGGGCTTGCATATGGATTTGCGTGTCTGCACAGATTTGGGAGTGCTCACAGATTTGCAGATACGCAGACTTGTGAATCCGGGTGGATTTTGAGGTACGTCGAATCTTAAAGGTCATTTCATACAAACATATTTTATTAATATATGCAATCTGAAATTTGACCTCTGTTCTTGCTACTTTTTTTTCTGGTGGAGTCAGATACCTTGAGAACTGCTTGAAATGATTCTTCCTCTGAGATAATAATGTGCATGTGGGAGAGTCAGCGGGTCTGGGTTACACACAGATCAGGCTATGTCGGCGGATTTGAGGGTGTGGGCAGGTTTCGATGCGCAGGGATTTGGGGGTGCAAACAGATTTCAGGATTGCACTGATTTAGGGATGTTTTGTCTTTTCCAAATGTTATGAAATAGTCTATTCTTGTATATACAGAATGAGGAGCAGAATAGTGAGGGTAATCCCTTATGTCAGGGAAAAGGTCCCTCCATATATCAATTAAACTAACATCCTCAAAAAGTGTATTAACTTTTTTATGTAAAGATTTTGTTTCATAGGTTTTTCTGTTGGAAGAGTCTAAGTTTGGTTGTAATTGTAAATTTAAGTCTCCCCCACATATCAGGAGAGCTTCTGTTTCCGTTACCACAATATCAGTAATTTTCTGAAAGAACCCAATATCACTTCCCTGGCATGCGTATATATTAAATAAAGTAACTGAATTGCCGTCTATATTCCCCCTTACCAGAATATATCTGCCTTCTTTATCTCCCATTTCGAATATTCCTTTCAAAATTTAGCTTACTTGAGATAAGAATAGCGACTCCTCTCCTATGCCTTGATTTATATGAGGAGAAGAACAGATTAATAAAGCCAATTCTCTTTTGTGTTTTTTAAATGCTCATTATTACTTAAATGAGTTTACTGTATATACACTACATGGGCTTGTTCTTTTTTCATTTTGGATAAAATTCTGCTACGTTTGATAGGATTTAACAGTCAATTTCATTAAATGAAATGAATTTTACCTTGTCCTTAGCCATCTGTATTTATCTGTCAGTGTATCATTGAAATTAGAATAAAACTTAATCGATCTTCTACCTGAACAAATAAGTACCAAGAAACTGAAATAATAGCAAAAATGGCAACGAATGTGTGATTCCAAGGCTGAGGTCTCTGGTAGATGACCCAGCGTTGAGCTAATGTCCAATTGTGGGGACATTAGCCCTCTACTTGTGAATTGAGGGCCCCCATTGCAGTATTCATAAAAGTCTTCTTACCACAAGCCCTTCGTAGAATCTCCGCCTTGGTGCTGAACCGAAGGAATTTAATTATTATTGAGCGTGGCTTTCTATCCTGGGTGGGTTTTGGGACTAACGCGCGGTGGGCTCTTTCGACTTCCAGCTTCATAGCCGCGGAAAGATCCAGCGCGTCCCGCAGTAACTTTCCGACAAACTCCGTCATTGACCGGCCCTACGCTTCTTCGTGAACGTTGTAGATTCTGATATTTTTCCGCTGTGATCTTCCCTCCAGATCAAGCAGTTTCCCTTCTTGGTGACGTATTATTTTTATTGTCTTGCTCAGTATCCGTTCCACGTTTATAACGCGATCTTCCACCTTCTCAAAGCGAGTCTCTGACACCGCTATTTTTTTGATTAACGCTGGCGAGCTCTGCCTTAATATCACGGAGCTGCTGCTCTATTTCTTTCCGGAACTCCCTTATCTCTTTCAGTATTTCGGTATTACAACTCCCTCAGGTTTGCTTGCCTTTCTTCCATGGTCTTTTACTCTCTCTTATCGGACTTCTCCTTCTCCAAACAACTATTTACTTCACTAATTAACTTCCCAGCTCTGTACCTCACCACTTCCACACTCAACTTTGACTTACCACCTTGTACCTTTTCCTTCCTTCCCGCCACCTTCTTGCTCTTAATTCTCTTCTCTTCCGTCCTGATAAAGGATTTCGGACCAAAGCGCCGACTGCTTGCTCTTTCCCATAGATGCTACCCGGCCTGCTGAGTTCCTCCTGCATTTTGTGCGATTGCTTTGAATGCAAACTCCTCCCTCTTTCCTGATTACCACTAAACTTTCTCAGGATACCTGATGTATGAAAACATTTCCCTGGGTTTAAAGTATGTCTACGTTCATCACCATAACGTTTGCTCTGTGAAAATAAACTTTGCTGCCTTCTATTTGTCTTATACCTTAAACGGAGAAAGGTAAAGCACAAGAAGAGAGCTTTCAGCCCAGAGTGTTGTGCTAACCAGGACACCACATCCTAACTACTACAGATCACCCGTCTCCCTACATTCCCGACTGTCGGTGCATCAGCCCTCACAACAGTAACCGAACATTTGTGTTCTCTCTTCTCAGAATATTTAATCATTTGCCTTAATATGTTTGTCCCAAAAAAAGTTGACTGAACCGGCGGAAGTGTATCAATTGAATGTGAATCCAATGTAAATATGGACTTTAAAGGATCCGTCGTCAGAAACAAAATATTGAAGTAAATTATGTCATTGTGGCTTGAGAAATTGTATTGAATGACCTACTGTTGTCATTCTCCTCCGCAATATAAACCCATGATACATTTTGAGTCTGGCGGACTCTACGGAGAAGGTGTCTGTATGTGGTGATGAATACACACTATCCATCAACTTCACCAGGACCGATTCCTAACCTCACTCCATGGGTTGCAAACTCAGCAGTCTAACTCGGGGGTGAGTATGTAACACCTCTCAGCTGCCAAAGAACATGACAGAGAGCTAAAGAGGGGGAGAAGAAAATTTAGTTGTCGATGTGTGTCCATCCGTGGCTGTTTATCCCTTTGACAGTATATCTATATGTGTGGGTGTCTCTGTGTGCGCGTCTGGTGGGATTGTGTGTGTGTGTGTGTGTGTGTGTGTGTGTGTGCGTGTGTGTATGTGTGTATTAGTGCGCGCCCGCTTGTGTATCTGTCAGCGTGTTTCCACGTCTGTCGTGTGTGTGAGTGTGTGTGCGTGTGTGTGTGTGTGTGTATTAGTGCGCGCCCGCTTGTGTGTGTGTTTGTATCTGCGATGTCGCATGCTTGTGTGTCTGTAAGTGTGTTTCTATGTCTGTCGTGTGTGGGTGTGTATGTGTGTTCCAACCTGATTCTGTGTTTGTGTGTGGTTGTTTGTATCTGCTGCCTTTGTATGTGCGTGTTTCACGGCACGGCTCTCTGTATGCCTCTGTGTAGTTGTGTTTTTATCAGCGTCTCCGTGCATGTGTGTTTGTCTGTGTCTAAGTCAAGTCTCGTCAAGTTACTTTTAATTACCACTTCGACCACAACTGCTGGAACAGTACACAGTAAAAATGAGACAACGTTTTTCAGGATCATGGTGCTGCAAGAAACAGTACAAAAACTACACTGAACTACGTGAAAACAACACTGAAAAACACTACACTGAACTAAGTGAAAACAACACTGAAAAAAACTACACTGGACTACAGACCTACCCAGAACTGCCTAAAGGGAGAGTCCGCGTTTGAGCTCCTCTATAATTGCCTGTGTCCTGGTCTGGATCTCTGTTGGTGATTATGTTTCTTTGTATCTGTTTCGTTGCTCGTCTGACCCTCTCTGTGTGCGTTGACACAGTCTTATTCCACAGTCTGTTGTGTGTGCACACGTTTATATGCGTTTGTGTGTGTAGTTCCAGTTACATCATTGTTCGTATATGTGTGGGTGGGCCTGTGTGCGTATCTCTCTCTGTGTCTGCCTGTGGGAGAGACTGTGTTTATGTTGTGTGTGAGATACGATGTCGTTCTGTGCATGCCTGTGCCCGTGTCCATCTGTGTTTGTGGTTCAGTTCAAATGTGAAATTAACTGTGTGCTGTCTTTACGACAGTTATTTAGTTTATAATATTTTCGCTTAGTAATTCATTCAATAGTATTTTCTAGTTAGAATTAGGAGTGTTTAAAGTATATTCATTGCATGTAAAATATATCGGCATGCGATGACGTCACATCCGGTTTCGCCGCGTCTTGTGGGAAAACACCGGTTTGAAATTAGCGCGAGGGTGGGGGCTTTCCACGAGGCTCACCGGAGCAGAAGTTGTTTGCAGGCATGAGAAATCACAGTGAGAGCAACGCTGTAAGTTAATAGATAATCGATATATTGAACTAAGATGTTAATGCCGATCCTGTTAGAAGTTACGACGGTAGATAATGTTTATGCTTTCGTTAGTTAAAGAGTCGCGGATAGTTTGCATGGAAGTGTATTTAAAGTATTCAATGGAGCAGGTAAACTCTCCCTGTATACTGCACCTTAGTGTAATGTAGTTATAGTCACCTTTGCAAGTATTTACACTTGAAATGTGATATTAAGGAAGGAACAAATACTGTATCAATCTTGTATTGTTTTATCAACAGTTTTCACCATATGTTAATGTGAAGAGTGAACAGTAAATGGTTAATCTTACTGCGATCTGGTTCTTATTAACTGTGGTTTATCCGGAAGTTAAATTCGGCGTTCGTTACACCCGAAGGAGAACGTTACAAACTGTATTATTGAAGTACGCACATCTCACCTTATACGAGAATCATGTCTTTACTGACATTCCAGTGGACCGGAGAAATGCTATAAAAACAGTGAGAATCTAATAATATGCACACGTATTTGGGGATGCAAATATATTTTGCGCTGGGTAAGACAATTTCGGAGTTCTGACAGATTTGTGGAGACTGCGATTTTCAAGTTGAGACGAATCTGGAAGTTGTGTCATTTAGAGATATTTTAAAAATGATTGCACTTTGAACTTTGTTGTTGCTATTTTTTAAGGAGGGAGCAATCATTTTGTTTTGGGATAATCTAATTTCCACGTCGGTGTATCAGCGGGTTTCGGGACGTGCATAGATGTGCCATTGAATACGGATTTCGAAGTGCGCACCGTTTTCGAGGTCCTCATTGATGCGGGACGTCTGCAGATCTGGAGATATGGCGAATCTCGAATTTGGATATTTTATAGGAACTGTTACGGGGTCCTGAATTGTCCCTATTAATTGTGCTTTTAAAAGAAAGAGAGAGAGGGAGGTGTCCAACACGGAGACCTTGTTATTGAGAGAGAGAGAGAGAGAGAGAGAGAGAGAGAGAGAGAGAGAGAGAGGGGTGAACAATGCTTCGAAGATGATGTTATGGTTTCTCTGCAACGTGTTTATATTTCTACAAGGACACCGCCTGCTTGTGAGTTCATACAGAGCGAGAGAGAGAGAGAGAGCAATGAGCAGGTCCGTGGGTCGCCATGCTGACGGAAGGCGGTGTTATTTGATGGACAGTTGGTGTTCAGCATGGTGAGATAAATAGAAGGTCATATGATAGACTCACAGACACAAGGTTTTGGACAGTGGATGAGCTTTGTTCTGCCCACAGAAAGGTGGGCTTTTGAGGATCGATCAGGATCGACGGCATCAGCTCAATACAGAACTACACACCTCTCTCTCCATCTGTACTCAACTCAATACCACAAACTGAACTGAACTTTACTCATCATCGTGAGACTGTATCCACTTACCCATAGGTTTATAAAAGCCTGGTTTTTCTATTTACACACACACACACACACACACACACACACACACACACACACACACACACACACACACACACACACACACACACACACACACACACACACACGCACCCACACACACACACACACACGCACACACACACACGCACACACACACACATACACACACACACACACGCACACACACACACATATACACACACACACACGCACGCGCACACACACACACACACATAAACATTGCTAACCTGTTTGATATATCTACATTTGTATTACTGTATTACGTAGTTACTAATAAATACTAATTAATTACTAGTTACTGATAAATAGTTAAGAGCAATACCAAACTCCAAGGTGCTTTCCGTTTCTGCTGGTTGTTTAATCCGTCACGGGGTACATAAGAAATTGGGGGCTCATCCGGGATTTGACAAGCTATTTAGAGCTTGTTTCAATTGTTTGGGGAAAATCCCATTTGATTTGGTTGCGAGTAAAAACAGAAAAAATTGCAGGTTGAGATTAATACGTTTGTAGCAGAACCGACCCTGGATGCGTTGGATGATGCTAAGAGGGATGTACTGATGGGGATTGCTCGTAAATTAAAGATTAAAGTGACTACTCACATGAAGAAGCCTCAGATATAGCTGATACTAGCATAACTATGTATCCGAGGGAAAATTCGAAGAGGAGGTGTTGGAGATGTTTCTTGAAGGTAAAGTACTTACTGAGGCTGAGATTCAGCTTGAGGCAGCAAAAATGAAGTTATGAGTAAAACTGCTCAAGGCTGTCGCAGCAGAAAAGCAGACGTTACACGAGGCTAGGGTGGCAGACAAGCGGTGGCAGTACGAGCTGACTAGCATAGAGAGGATACATTGAGGTACAGTTGCCAGGCAGTGATGAGTAGCTGATGGTACCGTTTAATGTCAGCCAAGAAATTAAGTTAGTACCACCATTTGATGAAGCTGATTAACCGGTATTTCCTACACTTTGAAAGGTGGCCCAGACTCGGAAGTGGCCGTGGGATCAGTGGGCTGTCATGATACAAAGAGTGTTGAATAAGAAGGCTCAGCAGGCGTGTTCTGCCCTGACCCTGGAACAGTCAAGGAATTATGATACAGTGAAAGATCCATTGATTAAAGCCCATGAGTTGGGGCCGGAAACGTATAGACAAAAGTTCACGGACTTGAGGAAGTCCGGGAGCCAAACGTATGTGAAGTTTGCCCATGAAAAATGGGTGCAGTTTGATCGTTAGTTTACCTCAAAAGGGGCTAATGGGGACATTACCAATTTGAGGGAGTTGATGCTGACTGAGGAATTTAAAAACTGTGTCCATGACAATATCAAGACGTATTTGAACGAAAAAGAGACAGTGACCATGGCAGAGTCTGCTAGGGTAGCAGACGGGTATGCCTTAACTCATAATGTTAGGTATTTTTCCGAACAGAAGTTACCCATAGGGTAATAGAGATAGCCCACCGGCTAAACCAGAAAATAAACCGGGGACTAATGACAAAAGTAAGAAGGAAGAAAACCAGTCGGGGGGAAATTTCCCAGTTTAATGTATTTCTATTGTAAGAAGCCCGGTCACGTGGCAGCTAAATCTTTCACTCTAAAAAGGGATAAGGGAAAAGAACCGGCGACAACCCCAAATGCTTGTGTCCAGCCGGTTAAAATATCGCTGAGGAAGAAGGGGTCTTACCACGTTCAAGAAGGACTCGAGATTTATTTCAAATGGGTTTGTGTCTGTGAAGGAGGGGCCAACTCCG